>NC_061064.1:6533984-6608984 GCF_021917145.1 Hypomesus transpacificus | reverse complement strand
TGTGGCCATGAAACGTCTGAGGCCCATCAACGAGTACTGCAGGGTAAGTCGATCCCGACACCCACTGTTCTGAATCTCGTCGACAACACGGCCTGAGCATTTGACACGCATGCCAGCAAACAGATGTGGTTTTTTTTTTTACATCCCCTAATATGGCAAAAATACACATACACGCTGCCCACTCACGGTCCTTACTCAGGTACAGGACAGAAAGGATTGGATGTTATTCTGTACTGTCGTGTTCCTTTCGAACATCCTGTTCCTCTGGCCTGGTTCTCGTCCTGGCCCTCGTGGCTGGGAGAGGGCGACAAAGAGGGACTGGTTGTCGTCTCCTGTCCCTGTCTATATCTCTCTATCTCCACACGTATAGTGCCTCTGCTCTGTGTTAGCCTGTGGTAACCCCATGGACTGAAGAGGATGGCTATGGTTAGCATTGCCTGCCATGACTGTGCATAAATGATACTTCTGGCTATAGCAAGGGAGGGACAGCCAAAACGAAAACTTAAAAGCGATACAAACAGCTCTGCCCTATGTTCAAGTGTTGTTTACACAATTAGAACATTCAGTGTCCGTTATTGGAAAGGGGTTGGTAGCTTAGGCGCAACACGAGTCTCTGCCATTGCCGAAGCCTGCTCTTGGCTCTTATGAATCAGGAAATGATGAAGACCATAGTTAGAACAGGGAGGGCAGTCTGGAACAGGTCCGACCAAGAAAACTGTTCCATCTGGAGCTATGAAAACCCTGTCAAAGGCTCTGGGTTTTTCTCTTGGGCCGGACACCAGACTAGGGGGAGTCCACCTCTGTGGCAGAGCAGTGTGTGCGTGTTGTTGTTGTGGTATCTGATTCTCCTGCCTGGCCAGAGGAGAGCTGAGCAAGTCCCTGTCAGCACGTCCTCAGACCTGTTGTCGGCCTTTGAGAGGGCCTGCTTTGCTGCATCGAAGCCCTGCCTTTTCCCCCCTCTCAGACAGTGGGAGGTGGGGTCCACGTGTGTTTATGTGTCCAGGGCGGACGCTGAGAGAGATGGAGTAAGCATGTCTGGGAGGGGGGGGGGGGGTCCTCTGGGGGTCGTTCTGGGATAGAGGAATTTCAGGCGGGTGGAAGGAACAGCTTTTACCACTTAGGAGCACGTTGGGGGAGCACGTCCCCCCCCCCCCCCCCCCGTCCCCCTGAGTGCGTGTGTGTGGCTGAGTGGGATGTGTTTCTGTTTATAGTGTTACAAACACTACGGTCAAACGACTGCCCCGAATGCGACAACTGGAGGATGTTGTTGTGATCTCGAGGACATCTCATGCGGACGGAGGCTGAAATACACCAGGATGATGTCGACTTTGCTGGAATCACTTGAGGATTCCCGGTTCTCCTCTATCTTGACAGATCGCCGACAGTGCTGCGGTGTCTCTGGTCTGTGTTCTGTGAATGATGTGTTTTGGGTCTTATCTGTGGCTGTCAAGACACGATGTGTCTCAAACGGGCCCAGTTGCAGTTTGAGCAGTCCCAAAAGCTTCATGAATCCAGGTGAACACAGACCAGAGAAGGGTCAGACAGGTCCACCCCCCCCCCCCCCCCCCCCCCCCCCCCCCCGTCGCTCTCTCTCCCTGCCCCTTTCCCTCCCTCTCTCCCTGCTTCTTTGAACTTCAGGGTGGAGGGGGTGGTAGGTTCAGGGCAGTCAGCGATAGGATGGTGGGGTGGGTGGGTGAGGGTTCAGATGGCGCTGGACAGGGGGATCAAAGCCCTGCGGTTGGGCTGCGGTCGGGCTGC
Organism: Hypomesus transpacificus; assembly: GCF_021917145.1. NCBI lineage: Eukaryota > Metazoa > Chordata > Actinopteri > Osmeriformes > Osmeridae > Hypomesus > Hypomesus transpacificus. The sequence goes on along the minus strand of NC_061064.1, from coordinate 6,607,226 downwards.
GCCCAGCCACGGTCCGGCAGGCGGGCCGAGTGGGTGGGGGAAAGTCGAGGGGAAACCATGGAAATTAGACCGTTGTGGTTCCTTTCACGTTGGACCCGAAGCTGGATAACCCTGTCAGGCTCCCTGTCAAACAGCTGACGTCTCACCCTGACTCCCCCGGGCTTTCAACGCTTGTTGTTTTTTTTTTCATCGTTTCCCCCCCCCCCCCCCCCCCCCCCTCTCTCCCTGCCACTTTCCCTCCCTCTCTCCCTGCTTCTTTGAACTTCAGGGTGGAGGGGGTGGTAGGTTCAGGGCAGTCAGCGATAGGATGGTGCCTGCCGTTTTCTTCGTTTCGCCAGGAGGTACTGAGAGCCCCTGACCAAGAAAGCGGCGATGTGACGGTCTGCAGATGTGTTTGGCAGTTCTCAGAGAAGAGGTTGGGGTGGGGGGTCGAGCCAGGTTTGGAGGCCGTGGATGACGTGGGGTGCTTGTGTCCCTGCTCACTATTTGTTGTAAAGCCTGACAAAGTGTGTCGTCTGGAAGAAATGCAGGCTGTGGAAATAGTGCTGTCAGTGTTTGCATGAACAATTGTACAAACTGTCGGACATGAGCGTAGACTTTGTCCCCGCACACACTCTCTGTGTCTTCCGCTGAGATACACACACGCGCACACACACACACACAATTAGGTTAATGCTGCCTGCTGTAAAGAACAACCATAAAGTCCATTTGCTGTAATGTGCCTCTCTGCTTCGAGTCTCTGGGGAGAATTCTAATGAGCACACAGGTCACAGGCAGAGTGGAAGCAGACATAAATCCATGAAGGGGATGGCCATCTCTTGCATGCCAACCCCAAGCACGTAGCACCAAGCTCAGACACTGGGGGCAGGGAATGGCTCCCGTGGAGGTCAAGAGTAAAAAAATTAAAATAAAACATCGAATCCATTGGCCTCAGAGCCCAAGTCTGCATCATCAGCCGAAAAGCAGTTTTTTACCCAGTAAAAATGTCTTTCATCTCTTAAATTGAACACTGGCACATACGCATGCTTGCATAGGCACACCGACACACACACAGGCAAACACACACGCACAGAAAACACACTCTGTCTAAGGCTAATGGAGAGCAGCGATCCTAGTGTGTGTGTGTGGAATGCCTCCTAAACGCTGTCACTCTTAAGCCATTGGCATCGCTTCTCGCGGGTAAAAATGCCAGGTTGCCACGCGGGACAAGGGCACCTTGAACACTGCCTGGTCTGCAAGTACCGTACGTCTGATATCATAACTCAGAGAGAGAGGGGTAGAGAGAGAGAGAGAAAGAGAGAGAGAGAGGAGGAGGAGAGTGAGGCTTAGGGGACAGTACCGAAGCACTTAGCCTTATTAAAGACAGACCGGGGCTGTAGCTCTGTGATGGATAGGTTGGAGAAATGCCTCGTGGCAGCTGAGAGGGCTACGCGGCCGGCCCCCAGCCTCGCGCAGCGATAAACGCCGACCGGTGAAGTCGACGAAACGGTCGACGCGGCGCTCCTCAGGGTGGTGGTGGTGGGGGGGGGGTGTCGAAGGCCTCAGGTGTGAGCTGTGCAGTTCCGCTGCCCGTCTGACAAAGAGAGAGTAGTAGGCATACAGTAGGTCTGTTGGGCTTTCGTCTGCTGAGGAACGGCCCTGTCAGGATCTGCCTAGCTCCGCTGGTGATCCACAGAGAGAGGGGGGGAGATCGATGAACTCGAGAGATAAACGGCAGGAAATAGAGCTCAGTCATTTGGGGGGGGGGGGGGGATGGTGGGAAGGGGGGGATTTAAATCAAATGAATTTTCCCCTTGATGGGGATGGCTAGCAGTCTAGTCAAGAAGAACAAGATGCCGAGAAGGCATTGGGCTAATCCTTCTGGGGGTTTCTCGTGTGTGTGTGTGCAGGCTCTCATCCAGCTACCGGTGTACATCTCTCAGTGTGAAGAGGTCCGCTTGTTCTTCGAGACCCGACCGGAAGACCTGAACCCACCCACAGAGTAAGTAGCAACACAAGCATGCTCGCACACACACACACACACATATGTGCACCACACACCAAGGTCGCACACACCAGCATACACGCCGACACACAAGCAAACAAATACGAGCACACTGTCGACCACACACAGTAATAGGCCTTCCTTGGTGTTCCCATTCTGAATTGGCTTAGCAGCATCAATGTGTCCCATTGCTGACCATGTGAAGTCATATTTTCTAGCAATCCATTAGTAGGCAATTACACAGTGTAATGGGCATGATGTCATATTCCCTCTGGTATTACGAGGTAACCCAGAGGGCGGCCTACAACTTGTAAGAACACCGTCTTACGCCTCATCATTCGGAAAAGTGCTGAGATGACAGTTCCATGGTGTGGAAAAGGCACGGTCTGCCTGGACTCTTGTAAATCTCATCCAGCACATTAGTGTCACAGGCATGCTGACAGTACAACATGCCAACACCGACTCGTGAAATGTCCCCCCTCGCCTCGCGTAGGTGTCGTTATTGAAGTCGGCAGGCGCCTGGAGGGCACACGGGGTTAAGAGTTTTGTTTCCAAAGAATGACTGTAACCTTAGTTCGTGTCGCTCCCCTCAAGTAGAAAAATAGCAGATGTCAACTAGCGTGTTAGCTTAGCAGCCTCACCTCAGGCAGCCGGCCTGTCGTCACATGCAGATGGTAATATTCAAAAATGGATGAGATCTGAGCCGGCCTCAGGTTTTACAGCTTGGTATTTTAACAAGCCATGTCGTTGAATTATCTCGCCAGAAATATGTGGTCAGACAGCAGAATCGTTTAGCATTATTGCGTTACACCCGTCCAGCTTCTCTGTTCTCATAAAATGTTTGTGTTTTATTTATTTATAAAGAGCTTCCTATCAAGGTTTACTACTGTAGATTTCTTGTAAACGAGCAAGTGTTCCCTATGCCCAGATACAGTCAGTTCCTGGTTTGATAAAACCTCTCAAATGATAGCCTTATCCAGGGCAGGGCTTTTAAACTCAATCATCAACGATACCAGCCTCATAAAACGACTTAAGCATTTGAAGTGTCATGTTTCTGTCTCAGCCAATCTGCTTTGACTGCTCATCTGCTCTCCACACTTTATTGACTTTTGGGAACCTCAAATCAATTCGTACTATAAACTGTAAGACCATACTGTATGCAGAGATGCAGACACAAACATATATTGGCACGGCGAGTGATTATCATCCGTCAGTACCTATTAGCGAGTCATTGCCGGGCAACAGTCATGACTAACCAGATAGAAATCCAAGATGGCCGCCCGGTGCCTGTTTCTGTAATAGGATTTGTGCAGCGATGGTAGAGGGAGCGACTGTCTGTTTTGTGGAGGAGGATCGAAGGCACGGCCTGTCACTGTGGTACTGATCAGTATGAATGGCTGTTGTCAGATCACCGCAGCAGACTCAGAACATCGTCTCCCACAAGCCCCTGCTGCCAAGGACGCATACCTTATTACCTCACAGACAAAGCCCTCAGCGTCTGCCGCGGGGGGTGGGGGTGGGAGGGCGGGGGGAGGAAGGGAGGCAGGCAGATGAATATAGAAAAGACCTTGGTTTGTCTTTATTAAAATTGGATTACTGCTCTCCCCTAATGCTGCCTTGCGATGGCCGACAGACAGCACGCAGGCTGTCTGGGGAGGAGGAGAAATACCGCCCACCATAAATCTGCCACGCTCAGGGGAGTGTGGCAACGTCCAGGCCTCTGACGCTGCCCATCAGAGAGATGGACAGGAGAAGTATCTGGGGAGAGGAGGGGAGCGGAATAGAAGAGAGGAGAGGAGGACAAATAGAAGAGAGGAGAGGAGAGAAGGAAAATAGAAGAGGAGAGGAGAGAAGGAAAATAGAAGAGGGTAGAGGAGAGGAGATTGAGCCCTCATAAAACTCATTGTTGGGCAGGACCTTTGTGGTTTGGCACCTGGTCGTGGACCAGAGTTGCTCTGGGCTTAGAGACTGGCTGGGAATTAGTTTTACAGGCCCATGGCTCCAGTGTCCAGACTGAGCTCTGCCCTCCATCCACCACTATACGGTCCTACTACCGCCTCCTAACGAGAATGACATCTCCGTGGACCAATGAAAACTCATGTGGTTTCAGTGGGAGGGTTTAGCTTGATATGATGGAAACTGTCCTCTGCGTTCGTGACCCAGTCCTGACCCACGGCCTCACCCTCACAATTTCCTCTGTGATAAGCCAGACTAGAGGCTCTGGGATATCTTGACTGGAGTTCCTATTGACAGTGCATCAATGGGAAAGCTTATGGTTTAAGATTCATACCGACTGGAAGGCTTGGGCAGTTAACAAGGGTGCCAAGCGAACTATACATTACGTGATTGAGAGCGTGGATTCTGTGTAGGAAAATGAAAAGGGCTGTTGCCAGGAACAAATGAAGGGAATAGCAGGAGGTGGAGAGTAAGGGGAGAAACAGAGAGAGAGAGAGAGACAGAGGGAGAGAGGGAGAGAGGGAGAGAGAGAGAGAGGGAGAGAGAGGGAGAGAGAGGGAGAGAGAGGGAGAGGGAGAGAGAGGGAGAGGGAGACCTCAGTCTCCTTGGCCATCTGGACATTGAATCAGCTCTGTAGCTGATGTGAATTGATGGGCTATTGCTCCCTCCGATAGCAAAAACAGACTAAGCAGATGCCATAGCACGTTTTGTGACCCAGCATCAGACACTTACTGTCGACCATATCCTGCCTCACGTGGCCCTCAGTTCGACGCTCAAAACGTCGAACGAACCCCTTAACTGCAATCCTCCTGAAAGCCTGACTGGCAGAACCAATGCAGGTATTATTGACGTTTGACCTTGGCTGAACCATGACCATTCATACTAAAGTGAGCTTTGTGACCATTTGATGGGTAGCAAAGAAATATGAGCCAAGAAAATGATTATTGTTACACACGTAGGTGGAAATACTGACACGTGGTTTCTAGGCCATGCATGTGTGTTCGCCTCCAACAGTCCTGCTTGACTAAATGGTAATGGTGTTTCTTTTTTACAGGGAACCCATTGGAAAGAAGAAATCAGGTAAGAATGCTTCAGCACTTGCATTGGTGGCAAAGCCGTACTCCGTGTGGCTGTATACTTTGGGTCAAATCAAATGTGACCGCTGCACTGCAGTTTCTCAAGCACACACTTCAACCCTTTCACACATCATTTTCATTTGATACTGCATCATGAAGTAGAACCTCCGATTTCTCATTTGACTGGAATACACTCCCGTTCAGATATCCATCTGGACTTTGGCACCATCTGGTGGAAATGACTAATGATGCATCCATACTCTCACCAACCAAATCTGCGATAGCTTTGATGTGACCGGAGTACACAGATTTGACCTCCTTGACATTCATCGATCTTTGCCCACCAGTGTCAGTTCGACTGCACCCATGTCCACGTTTCAAAATGCCTCTTCATCCGTTTCCCTCATTCAGGCCTTGTGGAACGAGCGACTACTTTCCTAAAGCGAGGTAGTAACAGACTCATGCTTGGCCCTGCTCTGTGTGTGACCTTGGGGGGGTGAACCTACCCTAACCCACCCTTCCCTGTCCACCCCACCCCTCCATTCCCCCAGCCTCCCACCTCCACACCCAGGCCTAGGCTGGTGGGCCTCTGTGAGGCCTCTAGGTGGGGCGGAGCTATGAAGAGGGGCCCAGAAGTCCCAGGGAACAGTGAGGATTGGTAGGGGTGGTTGGGTACAGTCGTGGGGGTAGAGTGGAGCGGGAGGTTCACGTGTATACGAAGGGATGACGCGTATGGGGATACCAGTGTCGCGCACCAGCATCGTGTACCAGAGTAGAGGAGGGGAGTTGGACCACGCAGGTAAAGGCGGAGGCTCAGAAGGTGTGGGTGGAGAAGGTGGGGTGAGAGGGAGGGGGCAGAAGGGGGGAGGACTAGGTCAAGGGGGTGCTGACTGTAGGGGGGGGGGGGGGGGGGTGAGTGGAGCGCGGGAAGGGCGGGGCCGTTGAGGCGGAGAGGGCCCGGCCGGGTGGGGGTGGGGATGGGAGAGGAGGGGAGGGTTAGGATGGGTAGAAGGGGGGGGGGGGGGGAGGGGTGCGGGCAGGGCGGGGCGGGCTTGGGGTCACGCCGGGTTGGCTTGAGGCTCGTTGTGTGACGTGCATGGCAAGAGCTCGAAAGGTCACCAGGCCGCGTGTTCCGCTGTCCACCCTGACCCCTGACCCCCTGCTCCTATGCTGACCTTAGACCGAGTCCCACGCAGTGAAAGCACAATTCCCTCTACTGCCTTGCCATTCTCCCTAGAGCCACTGTGTTTGATAGCATCTTCCTCCTCATTGCACAGAACTGAATGAATAAGGACAAATATAGGGAGCTGGACTCGGCACTATGGACTAATAATCCTGGTGGCGGTATGGGTGTGGTTGGTGAAGGTCTAACTTGGTGGCGGTCCGTTCCTGTGTTGACGCTGCAGCCGTGTGGATGATTAACCTAACCCTCTGTTTACCCTGTGCGCTCCTCTTAACGCCTCTCCACTGCCCCCTGCCTCCTTCTCTCCCTCCCTCTCTCCCTCCATCAGATCTCCTTCCTCCCACAACTCCCTAATCAGTGCTTCGCTCCAGTTCCCCCGGTGACTTGATGTAGATGTAAGAAGACGAGCTGGTTGTGAACAGCAATGTGGCCACGGGGCACGGTGATGCCCAGTTCTACCCGAGTACCTAGTCGGGCAGTTCTACACAGGTGTCAAGGGGAAGTGGAGTTTGGGGGGTTGACTAGAGGGTCCTGTCTCTCCAATCACGCCTGTAGCCACCTCCTCTGCCTCTCCCCGTGGCCTGTTGTCTGGGAAGATCCATCCTCGTCTGCAATGTTGGGGTGGAATGGCAGTCAAGCTCCCAGGGAGAAATGAAGTGAAATTCAACCCGCTGAGCAACGAGACCCCGTAGCCATTTTCTCGAATTCGGCGGGTTGAATTTCCCGACATTTCTTTTACAAGGGCGTGGGGGGAAAACGCGTCTGCTTCCTGGGCTTCTTTTGATTCGGAGCCCCAGCTAAATCCATCTCGTGTGACGTGTGTGTGTGTGTGTGTTCCTCCAGGAGACTCCACCTCGGCAGACGCCCTGCTGCTGGGTCAGTATGTGGCGGTCACCGACTACGAGAAGCAGGAGAGCTCCGAGATCAGCCTGCACGTGGGCCAGGTGGTAGAGGTCATCGAGAAGAACGAGTCAGGTGAGCGGCCGCCCCGCCGCTCGCCCCGCATGGCCAGCTGCCAACTCGATGTGGACCGTCCGAGCTCAATGTGTGTGTACCTGCATGGATGTGTGTGTGTGTGTGTGTGGGGGCCCGCGCGTGTGTGCTTGTCCGTGCAGGATGGTGGTTTGTGAGTTCGGATGACGCCCAGGGCTGGGTTCCTGCCACCTGCCTGGAGGCTCAGGATGACCCCGACGACTTCTCCTACCCGGGAGAGGAAGGTAACCCCTGCCTCATCTGTCGCTCCCCTGCCCGGCCCAGCTCCGAGGCCTGCCCTGGGGTTAGCTCTCAGAGGCCAGGCACTGTGGAGCTCCACAGTCCAGCTCAGCCCTTAAGACAGGTTACTGTGTGTCCTGTGTATATCATCTGGGGTGTATTTTCTTCATACGACTGTCCTGTGCCATGGATTTGATTGGAGCACATGCCCTTCTACTCAGAGGCGAAAGAGCCTGTGACTGACTCTGACTTCATACTGACCTGTTCTCCACCAGTCAGCGCTGACAGGTCACTGGTAAAAAAATAAAATAAATACATATATAGCTGGAGAGTTAATTTCCTGTTTGCTCACTTCCTGCCCCCGCCCACTGTGCTCCGCTGACAGTGTCGAGGAGATACTGGTCACTGCCCATGCACATGGGGAGACGGAGAACATTAGGAGATCTGTTCAGCACAGGCTTTGGGCAAGGTGGAGCGCACGACTCTTTTTCTCCCCTCTACTCTGTGTGGGTGTGTGGGGGTGTGTGTGTGCATGTTGGGTGGGTTTTGTGAGAGTGGGTGTGGGCATGTTTGTGTGTATGCATGCATACTCAAGCATGGTGACCAGACCCTCAGCATGGCGTGCGATGCATGCTGTGGACGTGTGCGTCAGATCAACCTTACATTCGGCCCTCTCTGTATTGCATGTAGTAAGAGAAGTTTACCTCACTATTATATCAGGCTATTCCGAATCAGATTCGTCACGTAAAAACCCACTGGTGTGACTATAACTCCACTCAACCTAACAGCTTTGGAGAAGTTATATTTACATTTAGGCATTTAAAAGTTCATCCTCTTAAGTAGTTACTCTCCGTAGAAATGTTAGCCCTGCATCACTAGCATAGTCTAATATTCTCCTAGTTTCCAGTGAATGTCTTACAGGGGATTTCCCTGTATGGTGTGCGGTGCATGAACGTTGTTCCATCTTCTCACTCCACAAGGTCAACCCTGTCCTGACCTCGCTGATAGAACATGGAGGGGGGCTAGAGGGGGCGGGGGGCTAACCCCATTTTAGAATAGAGGAGACCAGAGAACTCAGACAGCCGTAGTCTCCCAGAAAATTTCACCAGCGGACTCCGACCGCGTCGCCGTTGCCCAATCATCGTCCCCTGCGTTGCGGTTGTTCCCATCGCTACGTGAGCGTCGCTTCCATTGGCTTAGTCTGGATCCGTTCAGTTCGCTATCATATTCCCCTTCCTCCCTCTTTCCCCCTCCACCCCCCTCATTCCTCCCTTCCCCCCTCACCCCACCCCCCATGCCATCATCTCCTCTGAATGAAGTTGTGATGTGTGTGTGTGTCCCCCCCCCCCCCCCCCCCCCCCCCCGGTCGCTGCAGAGGAGAAGTACACGGTGGTGTATCCGTACGCGGCGAGGGACCAGGACGAGATCGACCTGGAGAGGGGCATGACCGTGGAGGTCATCCAGAAGAACCTGGAGGGTTGGTGGAAGATCAGGTCAGAGGTCGCGACCGCCCCCGGCTCCGAACGGCATCGTGTCGGTCGCTCGGGGTCGCCGCTCTGAGCGGCAGCTTTCGCGAATAGTGTGTTTGGGTGTTTACTCTCTTCCCCGGGCTCCGCAGGTACCAGGGGCGCGAGGGCTGGGCCCCCGCCTCCTACTTGAAGAAGGCGGATGTCTTGACCCAGAAGCTGGCGTCGGGCGCGGCGGGGCACGCCAGCACCAACGACCTGGACGCGTTCTCCAAGCAGAACGCGGGCCAGCCGAACAACGCCGCCGCCGCCAAGGACGGCGGGCAGAAGGAGCCGCGCTTCTCGCCGTTCTCCGACGGCAAACGCAGTGAGGGTCAAACGCGGCTGGGCGACGCACCGGCCATCTGTCTCTCTCTTCTGTCTCTCTCTTCTGTCTCTCTCTTCTCCATCTCTCTTCTGTCTCTATCGCACATGCCTTCTCCTTCTTTCTTATTTACTTCCTCATTTCGGTCTCTCTCTCTTTCTCTCTCTCAGTATCTCTCTCTCTCTCCCAGTCTCTCTCTCTCTCTCTCTCTCTCTCTCTCTCTCTCTCTCTCTCTCTCTCTCTCTCTCTCTGCTGTCTTTATCTCTCTGTTCCTTTCTCTCGGAGCATGGGAAACCTGAGCACAGTCTGTCTGTTTTGTTTCCTCCCCCCAGAAGGCGGAGCAAGGCAGAGGCCCCCCCCACGCAGGGACCTGACCATCGTAAGTGCGCCAGTTCAGCCAACTCTTTCAAAGACTTTGCGTCCAGCTTCCAGAAGAGCTGTGGTATTGATTTGACATTCAGTATTTATCTTCCACGGGTCGATACTGACTAAGACAATTTTTCTTCTCCCCCTTGGTACTCTTGCCTCTTTCCTTCTCTCGCTCTCGCTCTCGCTCTCGCTCTCGCTCTCGCTCTCGCTCTCTCTCTCTCTCGCTCTCTCTCTCTCTCTCTCTCTCGCTCCATCTTTCTCTCTCTCGCTCCATCTTTCTCTCTCTGCCTCTTGCAGCCGAGGGGGTCAAACTTGCCCAAGCCCCCCACCCCCCCTCAAGTCGAGGAGGAGTTCTACACCATAGCAGACTTCCAGACCACCATCCCCGATGGCATCAGCTTCCAGGCAGGGATCAAGGTGGAGGTGAGGCCCCTCTGGACCGGGTCCCTACTCATTTGAGCTCGTGGCACAGTGTGTATTTCGAAATGTGCCCGTTCGATGTTTTACTGACTGGCTCCTGCTCGCGCGCGCCTTTCTCAGGTGATCGAGAAGAACTCCAGCGGCTGGTGGTACATCCAGATAGAGGACAAGGAGGGCTGGGCCCCCATCACCTTCATTGATAAATACAAGAAGACCAGCACGGCCCTGCGCCCCGGCTTCCTGGCTCCTCTACCCAATGAGATGGAGAAGCTCAGGCAGGAGGAGGGCCCCGCCAGCGGGGCGGGGCCCGAGGACAGCTGGTCCAAGCCCCTCCCGGACGAGCCGCCCTCTACCTCAGAGTCGGCAGCCCGGCCCAAGCTGAGGGACTGGAAGGCCAGCGCCAGCAAGGGGGCCGCGGCCTTCTCCGGGCCCCTGCCCCCGGCCCCGTCGGCCCCGCCGGCCGAGGAGAAGCCGGCCCTGCCCCCCCGTAGGGAGTCCATCAACAAGAGCCTGGAGGTGGAGGTGCTGGAGAAACCGCGGCCGGACCTCTCCAAGCCCCTGCCCCCCAAACCCCCAGCCCCCGGGGTCATCCTGCCTCTGGTCAGCCCCAAGGCCCCGCCCTTCAAGCCGGACAAACCCCCCGAGCCCAGGAAAGAGGACAAGAACAAGGCTTTGCACCTCCGGAACGAGATGGGCCTGGAGTGTGGCCACAAGGTCTCGGCCAAGGAGGTCAAGAAGTTCAACCTGAAGCCCGTGGCCAGGCAGCCGCCCAAGCCCAAGCCCGACCCCGCGGAGGAGAAGCCAGAGGCCGCCGGCCCGCCTCTCTTCGTCAAGCCCAAACCCATGATCCGACCCAAACCCGTCCCCGCAGCCAAACCGGAGCCTCCGGCTGAGAAGCAGTTGGACATCACCAACCTGAGGAGCAAACTGAGGCCTCCCAAACCGGCAGAACCAGGCTCCGGATCGGCCGAGCCCAGCCAGCAGAATGGCACCTCGACCCCGGCCGGCGCCCCCAACAACGGCCCTCCTCACCCCCCTCCCCCTCACTCCCCCCTCGGCCACAGCGCTCTCAACAACGGCAGGGCGAGCGAGGAGCCTCGTTTCCCCCCCAAGCAGCTGAACGGCCACAGGCCTGAAAGCCCCGATCCCCCCAAGCCTGCCATGCCCCCGCACAAAGACCCCCCCCAGAGACCCCCCTCGGGCCCCCGGAGACCCCCCCCGCCGAAAAAGACCCCGGACCCCTCCAGCCCCACCGAACCCAAACCCCCTCCGCCCCAGAAAGACACCCCGGACCCCCCCAAGCCTGCGCCCCCCCAGCTGAGCAGACCGCCTCCCCCGAAGCCCAAGGCCTTTGTGCTGCCGCCCAAAGACAGGGAGGAGGCTCCCAAGCCCAGGGTGCCGGTGGCCCCTAAGCCCCAGCTGAAGAGTGACAAGCCGGGGCCCCCGCGGGACAAGTTGCCCCCCCTGCTCAAAGAGGCCAGCAAGGAGGAGCTGTACCTGGCCGTGGCGGACTTTGAGGGCGACGACCAGACGGCGGGCTTCAAGGAGGGCACGGTGTTCGAGGTGATGGAGAGGAACAGCAGCGGATGGTGGTTCTGTAAAAACACGGGAGAGGGCCCCCAGACGGAGAGCTGGATCCCATCCAACTACCTGAGCAAGAAACCCTAGCCTCCCAGGGTCTATGGCACCCACTTTTTTTTTTTTTTTTTACATAAACAGTCCCTATTTGTATTTAATTAGTCACTATTTTATTTATAGGTACCTTTTTTATTCGTTTGTCACATTCCATTTTTGTTTTTATATTGGAGTGAGAATGAGCCAGCAAATTCATACGTGTTACACATTTTGTTGGATTTCGTTTTGTTTACTTCTGGTTTTGTCTCCAGCTCTTAAAATACCCCGACAACAAATCAGAGGCAAAACCCATTTAGACTGTTGTTCACCTTTAGTGCCATATGTTACTCCCAGCCTATAGTGTACTTTTTTACTGTATCACAAGCTGTATTAAAACAACAGTATTTATGTATCTCCATGCCTTCTATGATATCGTGCCTCGGCATATTTGAATATGCAAAGTGCTTCCAGCTTCAAGTATATGCAGTTTAACAGGATAGTGTCTCTTTTAGGATATTAAACATGCCTGATACTAATTTGTAGAGTTGATAATGCAGATGGTAAAAAAAGGCCATTCTTTGGGAATGAGGCAAACGCTCAAATCCAGCCAAAGTTAAATCAAGGGTCCTCAAAGAACATTTCATTGAAGTTAAAACAGAGGTTGCAGAGGGAGTTCATGAGGACATTTGCAATGTTCGAATACTAACACATAACCCCCTCAGCAGAAGTGCTTGCCAAGTAAATGTAACATTTTACACAGTAACAGTGTTCCATGCTTTTGTAAAAAAAAAAAATAATTCATCTTCTGTTCTGCATTATGATGTTGCAGTGATCTGGAACAGGTCCCTTGTCATATTGCAGTCCAGGTTTGCACACTGTGTCTTGTATAGAAGGGAGAGAGGAGAAATATGCCATAGTGGAACCACAGTCAAGTGAGACACATTGACCCGGAGGTTTCTGGAAGCCGGACTACAGAGACACATGAAATGGGACCGGCTTGTTGTTTAGTGTTTAACTCAGACAGCAACCATTCACCGGCCCCAAAGCGAATCAGGAAATCTTCACTGATTCGTGCAACGATACTCACAACATTTAGGAGATGGTGCTCGTTATTCTCAGCAGAATCATAGAGAAATGTTTTACATGAGTGCTTGACTGGTTTCAAGCACGGACGCCGTAGCAAAGTAGTTTTTATTGGACTTCCAGAATGAAGTCGTATGTATCCGCTGTTGTCACTTTTCTGTCAACTTTAATCTCTTATTACTATGGAGGTGCGTAGGGAACTAGTGCTGTTGAGGAAGGGAACAGGGTGGTTTTTGGTCATACTGGATTGAAATTGATGGTTGGTTGGTTGGTTGATCGGAAGGGCGGCCATCTTGCTTATCCCTTTCAGTGTCTGGGCAGGCTAGGGTGCTGGTGGATATGGGTTCTTGAAAGGGTCGTTGACAAGGCTGGGAGTGCCTGGAGAAGCTCGTAAAATGACCATCTACTCCTAGTTGCTATGAAACGTTGTTTACTCTCCCACAGAACGACCTTATAATACGGATGTGGTCGCAAACCGAAACATTTAGAACCGTTGGCCCAGGTCGTGGGCTCAGACAGGCAGATAGGAATCAGTCATTAATTCCATTTCTAACTACCCAAACACAGCTTCCAAGTAACTATCCAGCCTTTGACGGACATGTTTGAAATGGCTGTTATTAGTGTGTTTGTCCTGGCTCCAATACTAAATGGGGGAGAGATAACACTAGGCCAACTGTTACGTCTGGTAACATATGCTGTTATGGAAAATGTCTAGACATAATTGGAATGTGAGAGTACAGCAGGTACTGAGGGGCTTCTGGTGGTTTCTACAGAAATGTTTACTGAGGGATTGTGGGTGAGGTTGCAGGTATGCGAATGCTTCGTTGCAAGAGAACAGCTGTGTTTGAGAGTATGTATGTTAAGTGTTTTGTTAATAATCCTCCCCCACATCTCAATACTGAAACTTTGATTTGCTTTTTCTTGTGTACTTTCCCCTTCATGGACTATTTTGCTTCATATAAAAATCAATAAACGTTTCTCATTTTTCGATGGTTTTACATTTGTCCCGTCATTATAACTCGGTAGGCCTGATGCAAGCAATATGAAAAAAAACAAGACAAAGACATTTATAGATACTAGAAAATCTGCATTTATTAGAATTTTATATACACAACAGTGGCTCCATCTTCTGGACAGTCACATTCACTGCATCCCTCATACAAATAAAGAGTTAAGAATTGAAAGAAGAACAAGACCAGAATCAGTCATAGCATATGACCACAAACAAAGGAGGAAATGTTAAAAGCAAATGAAGACATCCTCTGAGTAAGGAAGAGGATGTGAGAGAGGCAGGCAGGATATACAGCTGTACCTGATGACTGGCCTGATGACATGGCAACAAGCCAAAACTGGTTGAGAAATCAGCTCAATTTTCTTTTTTTCCAAAGCAGCCGAAAATAGTTCCACCGCATGAAGTTTCAGTACAAAGTATGGACACGATGCTATACTCCCTAAAATAATGTAATATCGGCCTCTATGTGCAAGGAAACCAACAAACATCTTAAAGCCAAAAGATATTGCACTTTGGTTAGCTGACAGTGCATTGAAAATGAACATAACAAATAAAGATAAACTTTAAGTCATATTTTAAAACTAAAAGTATTAAGATCCTTCAAAGAAGACGACAGTATTCTGCTTTGGCTTGGTCAGTTGTCATCCAGTGTGCTAGATTGAACAGTTACAGTAAAAACGCAGCAAGGAAACAAGACAACATTTCAAATATACTCTTATTTAAGTCCAACAAAATAATAAATCATTAAAAACATAATTCCCCTCAAAAAAAAGTTTCATAATGGAGACGTGACTTCATTTCCATCCATTTCCTATGTCGGAAATAAAAAATGTAAAAGGGGATGAACGAGCGATGATTCCTCCCTTCTCCCCATCCTCGAGCACTCCTTCAAACTTAAGATCAAATAAACCAACTCAGCAGCAGTTTCCATCCAACACGTTCTGAGGCTGTCAACATGCTGTGTTCAGCATTTCAAGTTCATATTTACAGTGCTGAATCCGACACTCACTGAAAGTAAATTGTTAAACTCGAGCTCTCATCACCTTTCTGCATGAACATTGACAATAAAAAAAGAGACTAACTAGGACTTGGCAACAACCTCCACCTCTAATCGGCATGACAACATGCACTCTCAACAAAACAGGCAATTGAGCCAAGGCACATTCAGTTGAAAAAGCTTTGTTTGGAAGTCAAAGAATCTTTGGAAGGGATACTGTAAGAAAAGTGCTTATTTGTTGGCTCCCGCGACGCTGTAATTATATGAGGCATCTTAATGATTGTTGCACCAACACTATTCGTACGTTATGTTTCAACTAAGAAGTCATCTCATCTTCCTCACAAAACTCTGACTCAACAGTTCTTCAGTAAAAGCAAACTTAGAGAGAACGGATGGATGAGATGGAAACCAGTAGGAAGAAACCTAATAGCTATAAGGCAGGTTTGTCTAATCCTCTTTTCATGACATAAAATCTTTAAAACATAAATATTCCAAAAAACAAACAAACAAACAAAAAAAGAATATCGCTGGAGGACTTATCGGACATTTCTGTTCAGACTAAGACTGAGGCTGCTGGCAGTAGTGGTGCTTGCGGCCTAGTAGGTGTTGTGTGTGTGTGTGTGTGTGTGTATGTGTTTCCATAAGACTTTTTTATGTGGTGGATGATTCAGAGTAAGGCAGGAACTTGGTGAGCTTGTTGGGCGAACTGGGGCTCAGGCATTCCGAGTCCTCACTCAGCTTGAAGAAGATCTCCTGTTCCTTCTTCTTCAGGTTCAACTCCTCCTCCAGAGCCTGGGGGACAAGGGAGAAAGGGATGGAGTGAGGGGGAGAGGGGGGCGAGGGGGGCGAGGGGGAGGGAGAACCAAAAAGAGAGGAAGACGGAGAGAAAGAGAGACAGGGGGAAAGAAACCAAGAGAGAGTGAGACCAAACGCGTGTCAAACCGGGATGGAACAAGTTCTTCGAAAACACGGGCCGACACGTCAGTAAACGAAACGACGGGTAACAAATCCCTCGTCAGGCTGTTAGAAAAGACCCGAAAGGTCTCCGGCCGTCTCGAGCAGGGTGCCGTACCTTCTTCCTGGGCTTCAGGTGCTCCTTCCAGTCCCTTAGCAGGTGGTTGTGCTGCTCGTCGAGAGATTTGAGGCGCTGGGTCTCGTTCTCGATCAGAAGGTGACATTTCTCATTCTATAACACACACGCACACAGTCAGAGGTCACATAAATGCAACAGGACTACCTGGTCACTTTACAGGAGGTATTGTTTGTGGCAGGGTATGTTACAAATCACACACGTTCGTTAACCAGTTCCTTCGTGAGGTCAGATAAGCACAATCAACATTGCTATCACTCAGACAGACAGATAAACAGACAGAGATAGACTGATGGACACAGGCAGACAGAGACATACAGAGAGAGAAAGATAAACCGGGAAGAGAGACAGAGAAGGGAGACAGAGAGACAAAAGACAGAGACAGAGACAGAGAGAGAGAGACAGAGACAGAGACAGAGAGAGAGAGACAGAGACAGAGACAGAGACAGAGACAGAGAGAGAGAGAGAGAGAGAGACAGAGAAGGGAGACAGAGAGAGACAGAAAAAGAGAGAGAGAGAGACCCTGACCTGCAGCTGCTGCAGCTCTCTGACGTTGCCCTCACACTGGCCCGTCATCTCCCTCATCTGGTTCTCATGTTTCTGCTGCTGGTGGTGCCTCTCAGCCTTCTGACGCTTCTCCTCCTGCTGGGAGAACTGGGGGTGGGGGGGTGCATCCCCATGGAGGGAGACAGAGAGGAGGGGCGGAGAAAAAAATTAGTGGCGGTGCAAAAATAGAGTTTTCATCTTTTTTTAAACTTGTTTTTTTCCCCCCACAGTCCTCCCACACACACACTGTACCTGTTTGATCTTCTCGCGGTCCTCCGCAGCACTGCCCGTGGAGTTGATGCGGAGGCTCTTCTTGAACATGACCATGCGCGTCTTGCCCTCGCTGCGCTGGATCTTGGGCATGCGGCCCTTCTCCTGCTGCTGCCGGCCCTTCAGGATCTCCACCATCCTCTGGTTGTAGCACTGCATCTGTTCCTGCTCCTGTAAACACACACACACACACAGTGTTCACTTCCAGAGCCCAGCCCCAACGGCCTTGTGTAACCTAGACTGAGGATATTTCCTTCTCCCTCTCTCCGTTTTTCTCCTTCACTCTCTCCTTCACTCTCTCCGTCTCCCTCTGTCTTTCTCCTTCACTCTCTCCTTCACTCTCTCCTTCACTCTCTCCTTCACTCTCTCCCTCCAACCCTCCTCTCTCTTTCTCCCTCTATCTGCCTCCGTTTCTGCCCCCGTTTTTCCCCACTGTCCTTCGGAGTGTGTGTGGTAGCACGGGCGGAGGACGGCACCTTCTCGTGCTTCTTGAGGAGCTGGTGGCGCTGCAGGAAGTACTTGTCCTTGAGCTGCTGCTTCAGAAGCTGGTGTTTCTCATGGAGGTTTTTCTCCTCCATGTCCCAGATATTGGCTTCCCTCTCTGAGAGGGGGGAAGAGAGAGAGAGACAGAGAGAGAGAGACAGAGAGAGAGACAGACATAGAGACAGAGAGACAGAGAGAGAGAGAGAGAGAGAGAGAGAGAGAGAGAGAGAGAGAGACAGAGAGAGAGAGACAGATCATATTTGGATAAGTCTTATTTTTACCGGCTTGTCCTTAAAGAACACAGAGACCAGTGGATGTACCGAAACTCGCTCAGATTCTTAAAGAACATCAGATTCTACAATGCCAAAACGTTTCCAGGCAGATCTGTCATGCTATCGTGGTGCGCCCTGACAGAGTAGTGGGGGTCAGGGGGCGCTGGCCCGGCCGTGCTGTGGTACCTCTGATCAGGTGCTGCTTCTTCAGGAGACACTGCCTCTCCGTGTCGGAGATCTCCCTCTTGTTCTCCGCGATGATCCTCGTCAGCGTGGCGTCCAGGTGGTTCTTCTGCGCCGCCAGGAACTTCTGCTCCTGTGAGGGGGGGATGACAGTAAAGGCTGGATCAGTCATCATATGGAGAACAGGGGAAGAGGACAATGAATATATATATATATGAAAAAAAGAAGAAAGAGTTGAAGGGATGGTCGGCCCAGAGAGTCGAGCGTGTTTGTCTACCTCGGTTTGCTTCATATGCTGAAAGGTGTTCATCTTCTGCTTCAGGGAGTCCTTCCTCTGGCTCCTAGGAAGCTTCTCAACCTCGTGTTTCACCTGGACACAGCATTTGTTTTGGTAAACATGACGTCACAGAGAGTGAACTCACGACGTACGCGCACGCACGCACACAGACAGAGCCCCTCACCTCCTTCTTCTTCTGCTTCATCTGCTCCAGGAACCGGGCGAGGTCTCGCTCCTGCTCGGCGCGGACGCGCTTGCTCTCGTCGCGGAGGCGCACGCTGTGGTCCTGCTCCATCTTCTCGATGATCTGCTTCTGCTGCTTCTCCAGGTTCTCCAGCTCCGTGTCGTAGAACTTCTTCTTGCCCTGGGGGGGGGGGGGGGGGGGGGGGGGGGAGAGGAACCCGTCAGAGACGCCGCGCTCACAGACCCCCGAGGCGGTCCACGGGCCCTACGCCCTTCACGTGGGGCTTCCGCGTATCGGAATCGACCAATGAGATGCTGGTGCACGCGGTTCAATCGTTTCCCCCCTAAGCGCGCGTGTTTGGCACATTTGCTGACAACTGCGGTCAAATACACGTGACAGACTGGTGGCCATGACCTGGGAGGAGGGTGGAGGTCTCATGTGTGGGTTTGGTAATAGTCGTCTGTGGACTGCAGGACAGCTCTGTGTTTGTACCGCATCAGTGTGTGTGTGTGTGTCTATTGTATCTGTGTGTGTGTGTACTGTATCTTTGTGTGTGTCTGATGTATCCGTGTGTGTGTACTGTATCTGTGTGTCTACTGTATCTGTGTGTGTGTACTGTATCTCTGTGTGTGTCTGATATATCTGTGTGTGTCTCACATTCATCTCCTGGTCGAAGCGTCGCTGCATGTGGTCCTTCTGGGCGTCCAGCTTGGTGTTGAGCAGGGCCAGAGCTCGGTGCTCCTCCTTCTGCAGCAGACGGAGCTCCCGCAGCTCCTGACGCCTGCGCACACCCCCCCCCCCACACACACACACACACACAGTTATGTTGGGTCAGAAGATGTAGTGTCCCGCTCTTACCACTAGATGGCGGTGCGTACGGGCCTATGAGATGTTTCCGTTTTGGTCATCATGCCCAACTCGATTTACCTCAGAATTCATACTTCCTCTGTGAGTCAGTGAGTGTATAGCTTCTTAACAGAGGGACTGACTACGACAGATACTCCCGTTTTCTCGCTGGTCTTAATGTACCCCTGCCCTAAAGCATTCGTTCCTGTTTCACATCAGACTCTTTGGTCTGGCTGCTCCCCCATCTCTCTTCCTTCCCCACAACAAGTCACTTTGTGTACTATTGTGCTTGTGTACTAATGTGCTTGTGTACGAGTCTCAAAGGGCACGGGAGGAGTCGAAGAGGCCAAAAATAGTCTGTCTGCTTTCGGGACATCCCCAATATGGCCTGGTCTCTGAAGCCATCACAGAAAGGCTTGACCCTCCTCATCCAGACCCCCCCCCCCTTCCCCCTTCAACCCCCCCCTCCCTACACAGACAGTCAGA
The DNA here is from genome assembly GCF_021917145.1 of Hypomesus transpacificus. Classification (NCBI taxonomy): domain Eukaryota; kingdom Metazoa; phylum Chordata; class Actinopteri; order Osmeriformes; family Osmeridae; genus Hypomesus; species Hypomesus transpacificus. The sequence goes on along the minus strand of NC_061064.1, from coordinate 6,587,853 downwards.
GAGAGAGAAGTACGGGGGGGGGGGGGGGGGGGGGACCTGGATTCCCAGGAGAAGGAGAGCGGGGCCTTGCCTGAGAAACCGCATCTCCTCGTCCTTCTTCTCGTCGTCGCTGATGATCTTGGAGGTGGTCACGCTGACCTCCACGCCGTCGATGACAAACTTCCTGGTGCGCTTCAGGGTCTTGCTGGAGAACCGAGAGTCCTGGACATCAGAAGGGGAGGTGGAGAGAGATAGAGATTGGGGGGGGGGGAGAGGAGGAAGGTAAAGAAGAGGAGAGAGATTAGGGTGAATCACGCAGGGGAAATGTGTCTGCGTTGTACTAGCTGAAGTTCCAGGCACAGCCTCCCAGACAGATCCACTTCCTGTGTCTACTTTTGAGTCAGACTGTCCACAGGAAGTGAGAGACTGTCTTACCATAACCCTGGTGTACAGTCGTGTCTGTCGGTCAGAGGCCTTTTAGTCTAAACACGGGACTTAAATCACACAGTCCCTCCAGCTTGGCTCCTAGATGAGAACAGTGTCGCTACACTGTAGCTCAAAGAAAACAACAGAGGGCCTAGCCTGACTAGCACAGGAATCTCCACAAAGAATTCATTTCGGATGACTGTCTCCAGGAATGCACCAGGTGTGTTGATTCATAGAAGGCCTTGTCAAAGCAGGTTGTCACCGTCACGGCATGTGTGTGCGTGTGTCCCAGCGCAGCCACCATACAGGTAAGAGCAGAACAGTTTGCTGGGATCCTGCTAGGCCAGTTCTTCTCCAGCTCAACGAGGAGGGGCAACTGACAACAACGAAACCCAACCGTATGGACGTGTGTGTGTGTGTTTTCCAGGATCCAGGCTTCTCTCTCGGTTTCCGGGCTAGACCAACCATGGGGCCGACTTGTACCAGGCCTCGGGTCTCTCTTCCCTCCCTTGACTGGGTCAAATCACTCGTCTTTAAATCACAAATGATTGGCTTCATCGTTAGTGCCGGCGATCCTGTCGTGTCAGAGCAGGAAGTAAGGGGGTCGAGCCCAAACGGACACTGGTCGACACGAGGCTGGGTTCAGAGAGCGGTGGACAGGAGCCTCCTCCACATGGTGACACGGTTGGTGAGGTTGGATGGTTAGACCAGCTGAGCAAATAGACTTCTGTCATGACTATATCTCTCTCTCTCCCTCCCTCTCCCTTTCTCTCTCTCTAGGAAGGGAAGCGAGGGGAGGTAAATTTGAAGCTCTTCCTGGTTGGCACTGTGCATTCACTGTGTGTGTGTGTGTGCTGAAAGTGACATCAGATTAAGGATGTGCTTAGGAGGAAAGTAACACCTCAGTTAAGGTGTGTCTGTGTGTGTGTAAGTTTGCGTGTGTGTGTGTGTGTGTGTGTAAACAAGTCCACACTGACAGTGTGCTCAGAGGGCCCAGGGGGTCTAGGAGCATGTTGAGTGTTTGGCTTGAGCCTCTGTGTGATCCAGCTGTGTTCCCGTAAAATCCCATTCATAAATCACACAGTCATGACCGTCTCTACACACACACACACCACATTCCTACCAGGCGTGTGTGCTCACACACACACACGCACACACACACGCACAAAGACACACGCACTCACTCTCATTTAGAACACAGTTCTTCCCTGTTCCGGCCCAACACACAGATGAACTGCTGAACAATCTGTTCTGGAAAAAAGACATCTTGAACAGACACTGGTCCACCATTCAACAGGAGTCCAGTGATAGCAGCCCATAAACGACCAGAAGCACCCCTGGCAACAATGGGCGCATAGAAACAAAAGTTCACAATACTGAATAGAGCCCAAGACAAAGAACCATTGGTCATCATGCACGGAAAATGTTGCACTACTTGTTCAAAAAGACTTGGTTTGAAACGACATATATTGTCCCTCTCCCTCCTCTCTCCCCCTCTCCCCCTCCCTCTACTTTCTTTCTCCCTCCCGCTCTTTCTCACCCCCCCCCCCTTTCTTCCGCCCTCCATGGGACCTTGGGCCTATCTTTGAGGGCCTCCAGCCATGAGAACATCAGCCAGTCTGACTGTAGTCTCTGCCCCGTCCTTGTGAGTGGTGGATGAATGCAGGATTTAAAAAGGGCAGCGAGGCTAGCTGAAGACAGGCAAGCCTCTGTCTGAGAGCACACACCCACAAACACACACACACACACAGGCAAAGCTTAAGCCACAGTCCAGAACTCAAAATCACACACACATAGCTCCGGTACCACCCCATCCTGAACGGGGGCATTTTTCCAAAGATGACTTCATCTAGAAGGTTCCGCGAACCGAAGGGAAGACACAAGGGCTCTGTCATAATGTCCTCCCGTGCTGACTACCTCAGTCACGAACAGGTCTGGCGATTTACAGCGGTCGAATTCTAAGGAAAACTGTAGACTGGAAAGATGAAGAATCTACGGAGGAAAGTACTGCAGGACTTGCAGGAGTCGTGTGAAATAACTAGGAATGACAAACACTGGAGGTCTATCCTATCAACTCAAAAACAAACAAAATAACCTGCAAAAGATCGGAAAGAACATGTCGACTCACCCTGACCGACATGGACCCGTTGTCCTTGCTGTCTCCAGACAGGTTCAGGCTGATGTCCATGCCCTCGGACGCCAAGCTGCCCGCGTCCGAGCACCTCTTGTTCCTGCCGTGCGCGAGGGGCATCAGGCTGTCCGTGTGGCTGCCGATGGACGAGCGATGAGAGGGCCCCCTCCGGAGGTTCCCGTTCAGCCCGATGAGGGGTGTGGGGTCTGGGGTGGGCTCTGGCGTGGGGCTGGGCAGGGCGATGGGCTCCGTACCGGCCGCCGGAAGCTCCCCACTGCCTATGCTGCTGTTCTCCTCCTCCGCCATCCTGCTCTGGGTGACCTCGGCGACCTCGGTGACCGCGGCGACGTCGACCCTCTCCGGCTGCGCCAGCAGGGGCGGTTGCTCCGAGTCGGGGGTGTTCGGGGCCTTGCCCTCCTCCTCCGAGGTGGGGGTGCTCTTGCCGTCCTCCATGCCCGAGTCGGAGCTGGAGGTCTTGGTGGAGGCCTCGCGCTCGTGCTTGTCCGCGTCCGGGATGACGATGCCCTCGTCGGGCAGCCTGCCCTCGCCCGGCCTGCCCTCCAGCTCCTCCTGGAGCTTCTGGGGGAGGAGGACCAAGGCCGGCTCCGGCTCCTCCTGCTGGGGAGGCCCGGCCTCGTCCATGGGGGTGGGGGTCAGGGTGACGGTGGGGGTGGGGGTGGGGGTGCTGGCAGGGTGGTCCCCCTCCAAACTGGTCTGCTCTGTACCTGCAGGCTGGGGTGAGGAAAGCAGAAGGGAGAGGAGGGTTATGCTAGGCATAGGTGTGTCAACGCACTTTCCATAGCGGCGGCCTGACAATGATGTTGTCTCCACACAAGCGAATCAAGGCGATTCCATGCCCAACGCCAGCGTGTGTAGCCCTGGTGCGAGCGGTCTGCGACATGGTTGCCGTTTCAGCCCCGACCTTGGGTCAGGATTGCGTCCTTCCTGTTTCAAGTGTAAACATCTTCTTTCACCCTCTGAGCACCTGGGCTGAGAGTCTAATCAGTAGTAGTGCTGCACACACACACACTCACACACACCCACCCCCCTCACCCTCACGTACAGAGAGCTGTCTCAGACTAAAGATAAACAAAGCCGTCAGCAGTCTTTACGGCCAGGCCAGGCCTTCCTAATAGTCTCTCCAAAAACATTTCAGCACAAAGTCGGAGGGATGATCTACAGCCGTAATAGCAGAGGCTGACTGGCTGACTGGCTGACTGGCTGACTGGCTGACTGGCTGACTGGCTGCCTGGCTGCCTGGCTGACTGGCTGCCTGCCTGGCTGCCTGGCTGGTTGGCTGGCGTCCAAAGACCTGGAGAACTGTTTACAACCAGTACCAACAGTCATATCTCTGATATGTGTGTGGTGTTTGTGTGCATGTGTGTGTGTGTGTGTGTAAACAACAGCTAAGCGTTCCCCAGCTAAGAGTGCAGCTAAACTGCCTTCATTTTCACCCTGACGATACAGTGGGGCTGTGATTGTGAAGACAAAGCAGTTTTGCGTGTGTGTGCTTGTAAGGGGATTGTGCTTGGGAGGTGAAAGCAGGTTGGGGCAGGGGGCTGGGAGGGGAGGGGGGATTCCCTTGTCAGCAGAGAGCAGGAATAAAACCTGCTGATCTCGGGTCAGAGTCAGCAACAGACGACTGGCGAGGCGGGTGCCACACCCCTCAGTACAGATGCTGGACCAGGGGGTGGGGAGGGACTCCCAAAACGCAACAAATGGAAAGTTCCAGAAGCTTCCTAGGCATTCACCTCAAACCAGTTCCTGTACATCTAGAGCTCCGTCAATGGCAGGGGCCTGCTCTTACGTACCAATCCCTAAACACACAGCCTTTGGCCTTTACCACACTCTGTGCTGGAGAGAGGGCCGGGGCTGACCAGAAAGTAAACATGTTTACTTAAGGGTCAGTTGGAAACGGGTCATTGTCAAGCTTTAAATAATGAAACGGTCCCGGATTGTCAGGCGATATTTACGTACGTGCGTGTGTGTTTGTGTGTGTGTCAAGCCAAACACAGCAGACATCTATTTTTAGTTGAGGGTGTGTTCCAGTTTCTGTCTTTTGAGTCCTATGCAAAACCATGGGCATGGCATGAGAGAGGACACTTTCATATTCTGCCATCAGGGATGGAGCAAGGAAATAATCCTGATGCTGAACATCTTTACTGGACTGGGCGCGTGTTTGTGCGTGTGTGTTTGTATGTGCGTGAGAATGAGACCGACTATCCGAGTGCTTTGTGTGTGCTCTATGGCATGAACAGGTGGACTGAAACACAGTGAAAGACTAAAAGGCAGCTAGACCTCAGTATGTGTGTGTGTGTGTGTGTGTGTTTGTGCCCCAGCAATACAGTTTGGTTGCATTATCAGAGAGAACCCTCATCCCCACCCACCCACACACACCCTAGACCACACACACTTGTACAGGAAGCTCTCTGGTTCTGGCCTATAGGGCTAAGCAACAGAACGTACCGGAGACTGAAACTGCCTACAGATGCACAGTAAAAAATAAAAAAAATTGTGGAAACTTTTTGACTTGTAAGACTTGTGTGATAAAAACCTTTAACCAATTAGTTTCCACTGGTAAACTTCACTAGAAAAAAAATTGGTTGGAAGCTAATGTGAGTGAGAGAGACAGAGAGAGAGAGACAGAGAGAGACACAGAGAGACAGAGGAGACAGGAATAGATTGAAAGAAGAAAAACAATTTAAAGAGAAATAAGAGAAAGGAGAGAAAAGGACAGAAGTATTGAGTAGGAGAGAGAGAGAGAGAGAGAGAGAGAGAGAGAGAGAGCGAGAGAGCGAGAGAGAGCGAGAGAGCGAGAGAGAGAGCGAGAGAGAGAGCGAGAGAGAGACAGAGAGAGAGACAGAGAGAGAGAGAGAGAGAGAGACACCCAGACGTGTGCACATCAGGTCCACCCAGTAGGTAGCCTGGTGGGCCAGCAGTGTTCCCCTCACCACAGACAGCTCCGTCGGGTCGTCCTCCTCTCCTTCCTCTCTATTGTCCTCGATTTCCTCCATGACTTCAGCCTTCGCCTCGGCCACCAGTTCACGCAGGGGCCTGTTAGTCTTCACGGAGCTGATGAAAGGGTGCTGGGGACACAGAGGGGGGGGGGGGGGTCAACTAAACCACACAGGAATAAAAAACAGTCCATGGCAGGAGGGAGGGGGGGGGGGAGCAAGTCTATTGGTCAGGACCGAGTCAGAAGGACGTCACAAGCAGACGAGCCTGGAGACCGTACGTCAGCCGCACCGCCAAAACCAAGGAAGGGGGAGGAGGGAGGGGGGGAGAAGCGTTCACAAAGGAGGGCTTTCACCCCCCCGCCCCGCCCCGCCCCGCCACATCTCCGTCCCCCCGAGAACACGGCACAAGCTCGCTAACGCGCAAACCCACGACGAGGCCCGACGACGACGCCACGTCTCGTCGCCTCGCCCTGCCGTCAAACACCCAGCACGCTTCAGTTACACCAGCCAGAATAGGCTAGGTCTACCAGCCCTCACCAGGCAGTCAACCGGCAAGTTCACCGGGAGAAAGGTGTGCCTGTGTGTGTGCGCTTGTGGGACTCGGAGGGTGTATAAAGGAGACCGTCATCCATTATTCAGCATTTCTGTTCACTGTGGGGTAATTTAATTGGTCCAGCTGGCAGAGCAGGGCCCAGAGAGATGCGCCGGTGCTTGAAGAGGCCCGCTGGGCCACGTCCACCAGGACCCCATTATGACATTAGCCCCTAGCTTTCAGCTTCTCCAATGACCAGCAGTCAGCACCGCAACAATGAGTCAGGCGAATGAGGAGAGCCAGCTATCACGCTGGGGGCAGGGATGGGGGTGTATGTAGGGTTAGGGGGGGAAGAAAGAGAGAGAGAGAGAGACAGAGACAGAGAGAGAGACAGAGAGAGAGAGAGCTAGAGAGTGAGAGTAAAAGCAGTTTAACTCAACACGGCTGCGTTCGAACTCCTCAGCTCTGACAACCCCCAGGCTCACTGGAGGCTGAGCAGGGGGATGAGTCGTCGCACTACTTCCTGGGTCTACTCGAGCTGCTCACACAGGCGACCCCACCGGGACAGCCTGTCGACCCGGGCCGCAGGGGGGGTGGAGGGGGCGGAGGCCGTGGCCGAGTGTTTACACATCTTCCGTGTTTCACACGCACACAACTCAGAGATGAGGCATGAGGAGAGTCTGGGTTATCTAACCAGCCTCTCACCACACTCCCCCCCCCCCCCCTCAGGCTCCTGCATGTTTACTGTCACATCTAGACCCAGATCATGGCTGCTCAATGTCAGACAGCCTTCCCCCCCCGGGGCCCCCCCCCCCTCCGAGAGCCCTTTGAAACTTCACCACCATTTTGGATCTTGGGATGTTGTTGCACGGCCATTTTGGATCCAGCCCTGGATAAGTTAGGGCTTAGCTGTGTCTCTGATCTGGGATCAGTGGGGGGGGGGTTAGAAGTATACTTTAGACCCTCTCATTGGTCCTGGGTCTGGGTGTGGGAGGCCAGGCATGACATGGTCAAACATGTACCACATGTTCCATCTGTGGTTCACAGGCTACGGTGAGGGGAGACTGGAGGTACAAGAACACATGTTCAAGGAGAGGCGTGTGTGTGTGTGACTGTGTCTGTGTGAGGCATACGGGTGAACGTTCCCCCTTCCTCTAAGAGTATATGAATCCCAGCTGGCTATTGGTCAACTCTGGAGGGCTCGGTGAGGGATGTTGTGTACACAACATTCCACACGGGCCGAGGTGGCCTTGAGGATGTCCCAACACAGAGAAAACACCGAGCTACGCCTTCCTACGCCTCGGTGACTCGCGCGGTTCATATTTCAATCTATTGTTTTCCCCTGGAGTCCATCCAGATATCGACTGGAGCCATGGGGGTCTTGCTCTTCGAGGAGTGACCTCGAAATGGAACTCTGAACTTTAACAAAGTTAGTGACACCCCCCGAATGGGAGTCCGGCACCACAACACTGGAGCTATTTAGAAAGCCGCCACACCCAGGGGGCCTCTGAGGCCCTCTGGCCTCACCTCCAGCCTCATGGCCCCCCGGTGTTTCTTTGGGTTTACCCAAAGGCCCCGGCCTCTATCCACTGCCGAGTGGCTGAGGGCGACGACAGACGGTAGCTGAATGGCTGTCAATGCGCTCGACGATATCTCCGCGGCATCTCGTCGACGCGGGATTGGGAGCACTTTCCGGAGCGATAACCATCGCGGCCTCGTGGCGTCGCAGCAAAAACCCCCCGGCCACGCCACCGTCCCTCCCCTCCCTCTCCCTCCCCCCCCTGGAGAACTCCCAGTAGGCTTTGCTTTCCCTGCTCTCTAATTGGTGGGTGGGTGGGGGAAATACCAGGAAATCCCATTCCATTCTCCTCTATGGGACGCAGACAGGAAGCTGTGGCTCCTGTTGGATTTGAATAGATGCCTCTGACTTCCCCTTTTCCCTCTCACTCCTTTACTCCCTCTCGTCCTCCCTAATCCCGCTCTCCCTCGCTTGTCCACCACTGGCCCCCAGCGTGACATCCTTCGTTTTTGGGCCCGTCGTCGACGGCCGCCGAGGTCTTTCACGCACGTTAATAGCGGTTGGTTTTATTTTCAGATGGCAAGATAGCGACCAGAAAAAAGAAAGTGGTTTAATCGAGCCGGACAGTACCTCCAGGAGCTGGGCGGCAGTTGGCCTGCTCTCTGGATTCTTATCCAAGGATTTCTTCAGGAAATCCTTGAACTCCCGTGACCTAAAATGAAGAAGAAAAACGACAAGAAAAAAGACATAAGTGCCGGTACATCAATCAAGAAAAGGAGGGAGAGAGAGAGAGAGAGAAAAGAGGAAGGGGGTGCAGAGGGGTTGTTTCCACGAGATAACTTCCTGACACAATGTACAGTTGAACTGCGCGAGGAATGCGGCACAGTTGGCGGAGCGCTGTGGCGCTCGCAGGGTAATCAAGGCTTTAAACACAGCTATGTTTCCTAACACAAATAAAGCTCTCTCTAGAAAAGGCATTTCCACCTCCGGTCTGGAGGGCTCTTGGTGTCGGGGGGGAGGGGGTGTTGGGGGGACAGCTATCCTATCATCTACGTCTCAAGCGGAGGGACACAAAAAACATGTTCGAAAATCCAGGGCTATCCAAACAAACGCACGCATGCGCACGCACCCACACAAACACAGTTCACTCTTCACAGCCGTGTGGGCTAAGTGCTTGGGACGGATAAATGCATCCCTGTGGTTTTTTCATAAACTCCCAACATCTCTCCCCGCACACAAGCGTCCACACACACACACACACACACTTAGTCCTCCCCAACACCGTAGTCAGTCATCAGTGTCTTCAGAACGCCCAATCAATCATGACTGCAATTGGGATTGGGAGATGATTGCGGCCTACCTCATAAACAGCTCTGGCACAAGTGAGCATGACAGTGTGTGTGTGTGTGTCTTACCACTTGGCAGGCTGTTCCAGGGTGGGTGGGTCGGACTTGGCGATCTTGAGCAGGACCCTCATGGGGTTGAGCTCGTGGTGGGGGGGCTCGATCTGGGCCACCTCGATCAGGGTGATCCCCAGGGACCAAATGTCTGCCTTGTAGTCGTACGGAGCATCCTTCATGGTCTCACACATCACCACCTCTGGGGCCATCCTGGACACACACACAGACACACAGAGACACACACAGAGAGACACACACACACAGAGACAGACACACACACACACACAGAGAGACACATACACAGAGACACAGAAAGACATTACACACAGAGAGACACACAGAGAGACACACACAGAGACACACACACAGGGTTAAGACAGTGGTGGAGGTTGAAGAATCCTTCAGCACTGAGACTTGTCCTCATCTCAGGAAACACGTGTGCAAAACAACAAACATGGCGCGTATCGATGAACGTCAACAGAAACCGTCAAGTCACGCCAGCGCACGCCAACGATGAAGCCCGTGGCCGTGCCTGTCTGATGTCGCAGTCACGATAAGGTCTGAGCCAGCGTCGAGCCCCGACCACATTCCCTTCACACTACGAATACATGCGTGTGCCAACCTGCTTGCACTCTCACATTCAAGTTGGTGTGCGAGCTATAAAAACAGATAACGTCCAACCACAAGAGGGACGTCGAACTGCTCCAATATGGAGTGACGAGTTGCGAAATCTACATAAAAAAAAAAGGCAATCTTGGTTCCTCATTAACGGTGAAGAACACCGGGCAAAGTGTGGCCGGCTGCTTCAAGTTTCTGTTGTGCAAGACTTGAGCAGAACGGGAATGCAGTGTATTGGGATGGTCCACCAGATGACAAAGGCTGAGGGGTTGTGGTCAATGGTTAACTTCCTGAGATCCCGGGAACATTGACCGAGTTACAGAAACATGCCTAGGCAAGACTGCTTTACACCGCCGCGCACCTTACACACCCACACAAGTACACTCATAGCCACACAAGTATACTCATCTCACACCTTCCAGTTGCATCTTTCTGTGATTGGCCTCTAAAAGGTGTTTGTGGCTAGCCATGAGTTATGAGGCTAACTTGCCAGAGAGGCAAGTTAGCCTCAGCCTAGTGAGTGTGAGTGTGAGTGTGAGTGTGAGTGTGAGTGTGAGTGTGAGTGTGAGTGTGAGTGTGAGTGTGAGAGAGAGAGAGAGAGAGAGAGAGAGAAAGAGAAAGAGAAAGAGAGAGGCTTGTTCTCCTGTACTCACCAGTATGGTGTTCCTATGAACGAGTCTCTTCTCTGGAGGGTTTTGGCGTTTTTGGCCGACACTCCAAAATCAGCTGCAGGCACGGACACCACAGACACAAAACAACAAGAACAGTTAAAAGACATTCCCTGGACGTTTCTCCCTGAAGGAAATGAGCGATAGGCCCGTTTATAACCTCCCATCTTCCCCCCCCTCACACAAGCGAGAGAGAAATATCTGTTTATGCCTCGTAAAACTGCCATGACATCATGGAGGAGAAACGCAAAGCCGAGCCACTTGATTTCACACGAGCACGGGGATCCCAAACAGGGGGCCGCAGTCCCGCGACGCGCGACCTCGCGCTCGGGGAAACGTCGTTTTGACTCGAGCCAAACGTCTTCCTCAGGATATTTGTCGTGACTGATTGAGTTGTGTTTGGCGCTAACATTTCAGGATTCCGGGTCATTCTTTTGATTCCTTAGTTCTCGCACATAAACCGACACGTTTCAAAGCGAGCGGTTTCCGTTCACTGGAACTTGGCTCTCTCTGAACAGTCGCTCACACAAGCAGACGTGATTCTCCTTTGAGTTCTCCGGGCCGGAATAACAACTCCACATTATACACCTCTACCCTCCCCCCCCCCAACACACACACACACTCCCCCACCTACCAAAAGAAAACTGCAAGCAGCTTGTTTGCAGTCCACTCTCCACCTAAAGAGCAAACTCCAACTGTTCTAAATCTACAGAGTGGATCAAAGGCCCCCAGGACAAGCTACATAATAGCTCGGTATAAGTCAGACCAGACGAGCGGAACTGTCGCAGTTGAGTTTATAATGTAACACTGTCGTTAAAGAGGTGGGGGGGGGATGGAACTAAAGAACACGGCTGCTTCAACAACTTCTTTGCGGTTAGACTCGTCTCTTCTAATCCCAGAGGAAACCCGCTCTTCAAATGAAGTCCTTCTGGTGTCTCAAGTCGAGAGCGAAGGGCACGGAGGGAGGATGGTGACACACGGACCTCGTCGTACTGAACAGTCGGGGACGCCCGGGGAGAAAGAGGCCACCTTAAGAACAGTTTTGGATCGCTCTGCCCTTCGCGCAACGCCGCCCCGGTGATTGACATTTAGAAAGCCGCAGCTTAGCCCAGGCAGAGCGTGTCTGGCGAGGAGGGCTTTAACCAGGATCAGATCCGTCTGAAGCGCTTCAATCCAAGCCTCCTGGGAGGGGTGTGTTGAGGAATGCCTCGGAAGTTCTACAAAACGCCCATAAATCAAGGATTTGGGCCGGCAAAATCGGTTCCCAGAATGCTTCATTCCCGCACCGAGGGACTGAGGGAGGCCCACGGTGTGGATGTGGATCGGCGTCGACACGAGCTCCAGTCTTGATGTGGAACCCCTTCCAAAGTCGTCTCCAAACGATTTCACAGAGGGGTTTTCGTTCCTTATGGTAAAAAACAGAGGCCCCAGATTTATCCAACCCCCTGGACCCCCCTGGACAAGCCCCCTCGTCCCCTCACCAGCCCCCCACCCCCACCCCCACCCCCCCTCCCCCGGCAGGCTCACCCAGCTTGATGTCCCCTTCCAGGGTGAGGAGGATGTTCCCGGCCTTCAGGTCTCTGTGGATGATCTTCATGCTGTGCAGGTAGACCAGGGCCTCCAGCATCTGCCTGCAGATCACCTTGATCTGAGGCTCCATGAGACCACGATCCAGCTCTGCAGCCAGGGGGGGGGGAGGGAGGGGTGGGGGAGAGAGAGAGGGAGGGAGGGGTGGAGGAGAGAGAGGGAGGGAGGGAGGGGTGGGGGAGAGAGAGAAGGAGGGAGGGGTGGGGGAGAGAGGGAGGGAGGGAGGGGTGGGGGAGAGAGAGAGGGAGGGGTGGGGGAGAGAGAGAGGGAGGGGTGGGGGAGAGAGAGAGGGAGGGGTGGGGGAGAGAGAGAGGGAGGGAGGGGTGGAGGAGAGAGAGGGAGGGAGGGGTGGAGGAGAGAGAGAGGGAGGGGTGGGGGAGAGAGAGAGGGAGGGAGGGGTGGAGGAGAGAGAGGGAGGGAGGGGTGGGGGAGAGAGAGGGAGGGAGGGGTGGGGGAGAGAGAGAGGGAGGGAGGGGTGGGGGAGAGAGAGAGGGAGGGAGGGGTGGGGGAGAGAGAGAGGGAGGGGTGGGTGGGTGGGGGAGAGGGGTTGGGGGGGGGTGGGAGATAGAATAGATGCATATTTTTCAACACTTCCAGGGCACAGATTCAAACCACAGGATTGACATTTTCGTTTTAAGTGCTGTTGGAAGTCGCGCTGAAGCTTTATTGAATCACACTATCGCACTGAAAACCAAGTGGGATGTGGACAGAGCAGTTATTACCAGAGGTTTATATCAGATTGTTAACCCCACCCGCACACACACACACACAGCTAATAGAAGCTGTAAGTAGTCTTAGCAGGTCAGTGGCCCCATGAGAGCCAGCAGTGTAAATTGGCTCTGAGAAAACATTGACATTTCAAACACGGGGGGTGGGGGAGGGGTGGGCGAACGGTGGGGTGAGGGGGTTAGCATCTTCATGCTCTCCGTGTTTGGCCAGCTCTATTCCAGCTCTATTCGGAGCACGGACGCCGGAGTGCGGCTGGGTGGATTATCAAATGAAAACAGTCCGGGGGTGGGGGGGGGATTCCCACCGTGCGGGCCTTCCCTCCGTCCGCCCGGGGCGTTCTGAAACAATACGCTGCTCTCTGACACCTAGCGCCTCCAGACTGGGCCCTCTGAGATAACATGACACCCTGAGAAGCACTCGTGCTGTGAGAGGTGGCCACAGGTACAGAACTATGAAAATAGAGAGACAAACAGAGAGAGAGCGAGAGAGAGAGCGAGAGAGAGCCAGAGAGAGAGCGAGAGAGAGAGAGCGAGAGAGAGCGAGCGCGAGCGAGAGAGACAGAGAGAGAGACAGAGAGAGAGACAGAGAGAGAGAGACAGAGCTCCTCCCTTCTTACCTAGCATGGTGGCGTCCACAGCTCCCCCAGCGCAGAACTCGATCATGATCTGAGGAGAGAGGGAGGGACAAGAAGAGGACAGGGCTCAGTTATGGTCCCGGTTCTGTTGATTCCCAGCTCAGGTTTCAAGCCACCTGCAATAGCCTTCTTCCCTCCAGTCATTGGTCAGGAGCACGGCCCACAGTACAGTACAGCCCTGGGTTACCTCACTGCAGGAATCTAAGCTCCAGTAGAGAGAGAGGCCCACTTTAACCCTGATGATTGGTCTAGTGCAGACTGCACTTCCACATGTCAGCTGCAGACTTGACACTACACCGTAACCTCTCACACACACAAACACACACACGCTCTTTCTTTATCTTTCTCTCTCTCCAACTCTCTAGTGGTCCCTGTCAGTGACACCTAAGGGGACAAGATGGCACACTGTGATGTCACCGTGGACCCAAACTAGGACAGCGCGTCTTGCTGTGAAGAGGCGGTGTGATAAGGCACTGCTTCTCTCGCCCCCTCGAAGCGGAACACGCAGAGGAACACGAGACCGACCGACCGAATCATTTCAAAAGTGGAAAAATGTATGTTGTGTGGGACCCCACTTCGGCAGGGGGAAATCTTTTTTTCTCTTTTAATTTCCTCCTTACACACACTCACACACACACACACACACTCTCCCTCCCTCCCACAAACACACAGTCTCTCGCTCACCCCTACAAGCGCACGAGCACAATAAGAACGAGCGACCGAAAAAACCCTTTGACGCCACAGTACCACGCGTCAGCCAGGGGGCGCAAACCAACAAAGAAGAGAGATAGGATTTCTCAAATCTTCAGACCCCAGAGGGGCTGGTGTGGTAAAACAACCTCGGGCCAACGACATCACTTCCTCTGCATTCCAAACACACTCCAAGTCTGTGAGCGCTCTTAGAGGAGGTATCAGTCTCTGACGTCCTGTCACTGTTCAAGCTGTGGGGCCAGAGCAGCATACCCGTCATGTGATCTCACCGCTAGATCATTCTCTGACAATCGGACAGCCCCCGAGTTAGCTGCGGGCGGTTGCCATAACACTCAGGCCCTCTGAAACCTGTTTCCTCGTCCCTGTTGGGCTGTGACATCACTGGCAAAGAATTCCTGGAGCTCCACAAGAGCGGACAGGGAGGCATGTTTTCACCTGGGACGCACAGAGGACACTTCAAAACTCACCACACACACCACACACACACACGTCACACAACACGCAGGGACAGTGTGCAGGAAGACTGCTGGGTGACTGGGTGCCAGAGAAAAGGTGGATATTCCTGTCAGTCTTGGCTAGCATCCACGCCCACAACAAAAGGATCTTCTGTGAGCTTAAGTGGCTCTGGAGGATGAGGTGTTGGGAGGTGAGACGGAGGATTGGTGCCTCATTTCCTCCAGAGCCAAGAGCTGACAGTTCCTCCACTGATCCTGTCATTTCATGATCGTGGTTTAAAAATCCAAGATAACAATTGTTGTCTTAGGGGTAGATAGACTCCATAGAGTTATTCCAAACGGATTCGTATTAAAAGATTTTTTTATGTTTTTTTTATTTATGAGGAATTCTTGGAATATTCTAGAAGGCAACAGTGTTGTACCATAGTGAGAGATGTGATCTAACTGGTCTGACAGCATTCACATTGTGGTGTGTATGGGTTGAGGGGTATGACACACACACACAATGACAGAAACACACACGATGACCTATGTTTCCATCAACACAGGCAAGACTTAAACAGCCACAGCTTCAAATGTCAGCTGTAAAGAGCAGCTAGTTGAACTGAGAGTCTCCACACGCACACCAAGGATTTTGAAATACGCCTTGTTCTCAGTTGAGTGGAAATATAAGTATTGAAATATGTACACATTCACTCACTCTCCCACACACACACTGCAGGTCAGCGAACATGTGACTATCCAACTCTTTTGTTCCTCCGAAGGAAAAGCTCGTCAATAATTGAAGAGCGCTAAAAGACGCCTTTTCGCTAAGCCCCTTTGTGAATTCCTGCCATCGCTCGGCCGAGCGGGCAGGGCCGGGTGAGCAGTCGCTGGGCGTGACCTGCAGTCTCCAACTCATATGAACGAACAAACCCCAACCTAAACGCCAGCGAAACGGCCTGGCACCCTCCACTGCGTCGGGGACAGTGATTTGCAACCTCATTCCCCCCCCCCCCCCCCCCCCCCCCCCCCCCCCTTCCTCCCCGGGAGGTAAAAACCCTGATTGACCGAGCTAATAAAAACATGAAGAACCTGTTCCCCTACCAGCACCCTCTCAGTCATGCCCGGTGTCACTTCAGACATGAGTGATCAACCAGTCATCGGCCCCTAGCATCGCCGTGGGGGGAGAGATTGAGGGTGCTAAAGTAGGGCGAGCGGAAAGGGACGCTACCTCGCGCTCCGTGCTGTAGGGCCGTCTTGTGGGAGGACGGGAACGACGGCAGAGACATAAAAAGGGGAACGGGAGGAGATAAGGACAGATTTACATGGAGAGGCACTGGGGCTGGTGTGGGCTGTGGGGCAGTCGAGCCCCGAAACAAGGATCCTTGTCTGACATCACTCATCCCCTGTCTAATCACCTCTCAAGGCTGGGAAAGGACCCGCACGCTGACACACACACACACACACACACACACTGCAGCATTCCTGAAGGCTGAGAGCCCTCTTCTTTGTTAAGAAACAGGCACAAGGAGACAGAGATATAAACCAACTCGAACTATATATCATAGACAAACACTAATTAACCACACAGGCACTGGCCCAGAGACACATGTGTCAACATGTGCCAACACACACACACACAGACACACACAGACAGACCAGGTTCTGCTGTTGGCTTCGTCCTACTAGTGTTCCATCTGCCATCACCTTTTAATGCAGCTGTGTTTGTTTACACAATATTTGCAAGATCAAAACAGCTGCAGTCAATAAGGAGAGGAACACAGTCTCCTTTAAACAAATCATTGAAGGGAGACGTGTCACATGAAGCTCATCATTCAGAGCAGGTGTGTGTGTGTGTGGGTGTGTGTACGTGCGCGTGTTTGAGCGTGCGTGCGCATGCGCACAAGCTAATGTCAGCAGTCCAGGGCCTGTGCTAAAAGGCTCCCTGTTTCTCACGCTGGGGGCTGGCCGAGGGAGCAGATTGTTCCAGAAGAACAAACAGCCTTCTTCTCTCCGCAGAGTGGGTGGGTGGGCACTGGAATGTGCCACCCCTGCTCTCCTCTCCCGAAAGACTGGGCCTTCTGAAACCGAGCCACCAACTGCATGTCTTGGCATGAGTTAGGGATTCAGCAGATGCACCCTAACCCCCGAATCTCTCCGCCCTACCCACCAGTGGCCTCGCCCTGCCTCCAACTGCTGTGGTCCAGCACGCCACACAGCTGTCTTACCCCCTGGGGTGCTGCTAGGTACAGGGTGGCCGTAATGGTGGTTGCGGCATGGGAGGTTTCATGGTCAAATCTCGGATCCACACCCACAAGTGAACAGAGGAAAAGCCTTGAAGCCATTATTCCTAGAGCTACTGTTCTGGTGGCTCCGTGTTGTGGCAGCGTTGGGGTTAGCCGCGTTGGAGGAGAGGATCAGAGAGAAACTGCGACGTCTTCGTTACTCTCATTTGCTCTGTTGTCGTGCCGGACTCGTTTAAACACTTTGTCCCATGAGGGCAAAGTGTGTTATGCTGAGGCTGATAAGCCTTCTCTTCGGAGAATTCTCTGGGGAAAGGTTGCCCCAAAACGGCTGCCTATTGTCTGTACAATGGCGCTTAAAACAAAGAAGGTTTCCAGGTCTTGAGAATGAGATCACAGAGAGAAACCTGAAACTCCCCCAAAGGACATGCTGTAAATATACATACGCACAGCACACACACTCTCTCACACACACACACACACACACACACACACACACACACAGCAGTGACACACTGTCACACACATCCACCCGCACAGCAGAGTCACACACACACACACACACACACACACACACACACACACACAGGAAACGTGCGGTCTGGAAGCAGGGAGGTGAGTTTGCACGCTGCCCTTTATCCAAACACAATGAATTAACACGGTACCCAAAACACAGGCCCTCCTCGCAGGCTATGAATACCAGCCACACAGGGCCAGTCCTGGATGTGGTCCTGGATATGGTACGGAGGTGGGAGAACGGACACAGGCAGAACCTAACATGTACAGCGCAGCACATTCCACGCGACAGGAATTAAGAGTTATCCCACCCTTAACGAGACGAGGTGGCCGAAACAATAAAAGTTGTTTACTAGCCCCGGTCCAGCAATTCAAGAGCTGGACTTTGGATCGTGGGAATCACTGGGTCTGCTACAGATGTGTGATTGGAGGTGGAGAGGACCGGATGGGAGGAGTCACTGTTTAGTATGCGCTGGTAGTAGAATGGTTGGTTTGGACTTCCCCTCTTGAGGTTAGGAAAGTTTCCGCTTGACATGACATGCCCCCTCAGCGATAATCGACTCGAAACTGATCTCAAACTCCATCCCCCGTCTCCCAAGTATGGTCTGCGAGCCGTTAGGAACTATGTGGATGTATTAGATACTGGAGATCGTCCAAGCCGTTATCTTTAGAAACACACACGGCGTCGTGTGCAGGAGTACGCGAGTTCAGGGTGACCTCATTGATACGTGACGCCGCGAGCAAACACGCTGCACAAAACAACGTGCCCGTTCTAATAATAACATGCGGATCTAAGATTTGTTTTTCTTTCTGGAAAACCAGTTTTGTCCCTTCCTAGGGACGTTTGCAGTCGAGGACCAGGGTGACTCCCAATAGTCTCTCGTGTTTGTCTTGGCGACGCGATCGGCCGGTTATGAAGCGAAAAGGCCTGTAATCTGACCTCCTCAATGAGAGAGAAGGAGAAAAACTCGAGGTGTGTACCATGCATGAGGGACAAAGCTTGATTTAGGCTTAATCCTCATGGTAACACAGTATCAAGAGGTCACCGTCACGTCAAGCAAGACTCAGGGTTGCCTCTCTGGACCAATCAAGACTGTTCCACAAGACCCAATTGAAACAAGATGGACAGCGATAGCAAGAGGTTGGAACGACCCAACTCAGGAATGCAGAAGTGAACAGCAAGCCGGTTGCGGAAGAGGTTCCCACCACAACAGTAGCACTCGACTCACTGCTCGCTATCCGGAGTGGGACGACAGACCACCACCAGGAGCCCCGGAGGACCTGGGCCCAACCGGGAGGAGCTTACCCAGAGCTTGTTGTCGTGGTAGAAGGCATCCATCAGCTTGACTATGTAGTGGTGGTCACATTTGGCCAGGATGTCAATCTCCACCATGTACTCCTCCAGCTCCTCCTCGCATTTGGTCTCGATCACCTTGGCCGCAGCCAGGACGCCGGTCTCCTTGTTTTTGGCCTGGAAGGAAAAAAAGAAAGAAGAAGAAAAAGAACCCTTTTAAAGCTTTCAGTTTGACGAGTACATGTGAGAGAACGAGTTCCGTTCAAGGAATTCTTTGTTCTATTCCATCTAACATTTGTTTTGTCTAAGCCCTTCTGGGAAAGTGGTAAGGATTCAAATGGGCGTTGGCTGGGGCCAGCTCGATGAAAGTGAAAGAGAGTGAGATTCAAGGACTCACTGGAGCACAGAGGTCTTTCAGAGGGCATGATGGGTCAAACATTTTTTTTTTTTTTTTTTTTTAAAGGTTGGGACCAAATGTTACACTGTCAAACCAAGGCCGCTAAAGGAATCCAAAGTTGCGAAAACCCGTTTTGGTTTTCACTTCTGTTTAATCAAGTGAAAGGTACTGACAACATGAGTTGGTCGCCACCTAGGCATCCAATTGAAAGGAATGTTACATTTCTGACTATAGATACAGATGAATGCTTTCAGAACACTTAAGCTACCTCCTAGTGAATTCCTATGTGTGTGAGCCAGACTTTAGAATAGAGGGACCAATTAGAACCTACAGAGAGCCAGTAACTCCCTAACAAACAAGTGTGTAATTAAGGAGTTGCTTCACCGCAGTTTAAACAGCACAACAGGAAAGGAAACTCCACACCCTGAAAGAGCTAAGGAGGAGGAACCATTGAAGCCAGTCCTTACACACACACACACACACACACACACACACACACACTGTACGAGTCCACAAAACATGCAGTAGTTAGAAACACCCTAACTGGGTCAGTCTTTGGGCCTGCATGTCTCCTTCAGTCAACCAACCCTCATTGGTGGTTGGATGACCACATGACACCAGACACAGGAAGTGGAGCTGGGTGTCACAGCCTGACCATTCTGAGAACGTGGGGCCAAGTACCAAATCTGGGGGGTAAACACCAATTACAACCGTTGAATGAGTCCTATGTGGTTCCTGCGGAAGAGTGCAAGCCGTGGTCGAGTGTGGGGGAACGAGAAACGCTGAAGAGACAGACGAACTGTAGGGGAGGGATGTGAGAACGCCTGCACTAGGCCGGACGGGACCAGACAGAGCAGTGGCTCCGATAGCTACAGGGTGTCTGTTGGAACAGTGTGAGAGTTAACTCGTGTGCGTCAAGGGTTTCCCAGACCTAGAGCGTGAGTGAGAATATTTAGGCAACTGAGTGTGTACTGTATGTGTGTGTGTGTGTGTGTATCCTCCCAGTGTTGATGTGAGGCAGACTAAACAGCCTGCAGGGGTCCAGGGTCTGAGGGGATGTGGGAAAACATCTGGGTAAACACACGGGTCACGCATCTACATACGACACACACACACACTGGTGTATCACAAGCTGGCCTGCTACAGTTACAGCACACGCACACACACACACACACACTGCGCCAGTACACACACTGACCTGTCACAGGCTAGCTTGCAACATACACACTGCTACTGTACAAACACCACACAATCAGTGCTACTCTACAGGCTAACCTGTGGCAGGCCAGCATGCTACATATAAAGATTGGTCTATCACGGCCTAGACACTGGGTGTGTATGACATCTTTGAAGCAAAGTTGCAGATGGATGAAACAACACAGGGTGTTTACAGTGGTCTGTTCCAGACTCCCCCCCCACCTCCAGGAACCTGCCTCCCCCCCCCCCCCAGCCAGGGAAAGCCCCCCATGTCAACAAGCCAGCAGGCTTCAAACAGGCTCCTTAACAAGCCTGGAACTCACTTTCACACGCCCCTGCTCTCACTCACTCTCTCCCCTCATGTCCTACTCTGTCGGTTTCTCTCGTCCCCCTAGTCCTTCTCTCCAACTTTCCCCGTTTCTTTTCTCCCTCTCTCTCTCTTTCTCTCTCTCTCTCCTTCCCTCTCCACCTGAGAGTTGAGGAGAGGTGCTTCTCTGGGCGGAGAGTCGTAATCCAGTCTTCCTCTGCTCTCGTCTCTGGTTTTTCAACAGACAAGCCCCCCCCCGCCCCGCTCCCAGGCAACAGCAGGAACAAGACTCAGGAATGCGCTCCTGAGCTGAACCAAGGAGCGGCTGGAGGGGGGGCGGGGGGGGGGGGGGCGGGGGGGGGGGGGCGTACTGAGCATCTTCACATCTGTGAGTCTGTCTGGTTTATTGGCTGACTGTGTGTTTTTGTGTGTGCGCGCGTGTGTGTGTGTGTGTATGCCGGGGGGGTGGGGGTGTGCGTTCTCTGGTTAAGTTCCTGTACACAGAGGAAATGACACTGAAAGTGGCACCTCACGAGGGACCCCTGGCTTCCTAGAGGCCATCTTGGCATTGGGGGCCGTCTGGGCCGTTTCATCACGCTAACCCAATTACCCCAAAGTGGAAAATAAGGCGTCCGCACACCGGGCCAAACACGCGCTCCCATCCCAGCTGTGAGGAAGCAAGCCTCTCTCTCCCCCCAATCTCTGGAGGGGCAACTCAGCACTGGTTTGTTTAGCCTCTTTGTTGACCTTGGGTGTCTGGGGGGGGTGCTCATCCTGCTAGCCTGGTAAGACACATCTCTGCCTGGGGGAGCCCTCAGGCCCCCTCCCTGCTCTTATAAACACCATGGCCCACAGGCTAGGTACGTTAAAGCTGTAAAACAGGAAAGCTACGCCCTGCTTTGGTAGGTAAGGCATGCACATCCACACATCCACACACACAAACACACTCCATAGTATCCAAATACCCTCTCATCACATGTTTATATCCCATCCTAAAACACTTATGGAGATAATCTGTTCAAATCGAACATGTGGGCCGTAAACCGAGCCTGGGATCCGGTTGAGAGTCCACTGGGAGGACGACTTCACCTGTGTGGGTGGATACGGCCGACTGTCAGTGTCTCTGGTGCCACTCTCCAGAGGTCAATCACCTACTGGTCCAATCAATAAGGAGATAGTGTGCTCAGAAATGAGATTCCATGATGGAAAAGAACATATTACACAGACACACACACGCCTGTTGGTAAATGTCTAACAGGACACCGCTCCTGTCCTTTCCCCTCTCATGGAAATGTGTGTTGTTAACCTCTGACCTGTCATAAACATACACAGTCTTTCACATGTCTGTGGTCAGGAATGTCATGTCTAGAACGTGTCAACATCAGCTTGTAAAGCCAAACCTTTCTGTGAGGGACCAACGATCTGTTGAACACAAAAATGTGTGTCTTGGACAAATGCCATGTGAAATCGTTCTGCTCTGGCCTCTTAAACCATAAAGCCGTTCCTATACATGCAGTGGAATCATGTCTGAACGCTAACGACATGCAGTCCAATCTTCTTTGGGAGACAGGTATAGTCAGATACAGTCAGATAGTCTTCAGAGGTCGCGAGGGTCGACAGGGGTCAGGGGTCGTGTCAGAGAGGATCATAGGATCACAGGGGAGAGTTGCTCAGAAGATCCCCTCCCAGACAGACACCTGACAGACGGGGGGCCAGGGGATTGGCTGGCGGGCACTAAGCACCCGGCCAATCTGCTTTGGCTTTACTTGGGATGAGCATTAGTGCGTTAAAACGTCCCCGTTGTCTGAGGTAGAGAGTTTCACCGTTGCCTGTCGTTTTTTTTCCCCTCCTTCTCGCCCTCGGCTAGGGAGGGTCGCAACGTTACATAACCCTCGTTCACGCAACCACAAGAGTTGTACAACAACTGTCAAGAACGGGGGAACTTTAAACTTTGCACCATCCAAAGCACAAGCTCTGTCCTCACGAGTTCTGTGTAGTGTTTTGTACCTCCCTGCCACGGTAAATTCTGTGTTGGTATAACATACATGGCAAATAAACCGAATTCTGATTCTGATTCTCACGACGCGGAAGGCTTCCTACACACAAAACTTTCTGCAGCGTGCCCGCGTGTTTGTCAGGAAAATGCATGGGGGGGGGAGCTCCCGGGGGCTCCCAACCCCCCGTCCCCACCCAGCAAGGAGAGCTCTTATCAGGCCGAACGGCTGCATCTGGGCCCTGAGATTACGACCCTGGAGACCCCCGACTAGAGAGCTGGCCGCACATCACGAAGGAGCATGTACGTCAAGCATGCTGGTGAACCGGCAATAGCTGGTGACATCATGTGACTGTGGACATGAGGCGTAATCGCCCTTGCCTCCGACATAAGGACTACGTTCATACAGTACACACAGAGCTGAGTCCTGAGGGGCTTTAGCTTAGCAGGCTAACCCAGTGATCTTTCATAGTCCCCTTCCATAGTCTGAGAGGAAAATACATTGTGCTGAGATAAGACCTCCATGGCCTTCTATGCAACAAGGCTATCACTATGGCAGGGGATAAACTAGGGCCTGACTCTATGGGGACTTCCAGGGTAACATTATGACTTTGGGGACAGAGCAACTCCCTTGGCAGCAGGCAAGCGTGCTCAGCGACACGTGGCCCGTTAATAAGTAAAAGCTACCTTTCACCACCCGCCTCCCAGCTGCAGCGGCAGACCACTCGCAAAGGAGCAACAAACAAAAAAGGGAAGAAAAAAAATAACATCCCGTAGCGCACGGCCCTGGAGGAAGCAAGACATTCCACCGGTTCGGGCTCGTATGTTTGAGGGAGATTCATGCACGCTAGTCTGGGCTGAGCGGAGGCCCCAGAGCCTCTTCTAGGTTGGAGGCTGCGATCCCCAGGTGTGTCTGTTACGACACGCATGGGTATGTTCAAGACCAACGGTGGAGGTAGGGTTCCCTTGGTGGTTCAAACAGACATAGTGGCATGTGGATACCGGTCCCAGGACAGCATTAACCACTGCTTGACATTCTGACATCTGGGGGGGGGCGTTCCAACAGCCTGAACAGCTGCTTTTCAAGTTCAGCATTCACTCATGAAGCGGAGCAAAACTGTTTATTACTGGAGAAGGGACGAGGTTGTCCGAACGAGACAACAAACAAGAGTTCCTCAACTGGAGGCTTAGTGCCACTCAACATCTCAGTTGACCTCTTGAACGCACCTCTGGGTATTGTTACCTGACCATCTTTAAGTACAGTTGTCTGTTGTGACTCATGCAATGTCCTGACAGGCTGGTGACACTGGAGGCCCGTTAACCTGAGAACGATACCCAATGACACATATAAACCCGAGAATACCGCCGGCATGGCCTTTGTTCAACTCTGTTCCTACAGCCGCTGCCCAAGCCACAGAGACAGGGTTAACGTGTGTTTACACTTGCTCGAGGACGCTATCAAACTGAGATTGTCTTCATTTGTGTTGGAGTGTTCCCACAGAACATTTCTAGGGCTACCTCCATAGTGTAGGGAAGTTGCTTTAAACTGAGGACAGGAACCAGACACTTACATTTCACATCTCTACCAAAACAAAGTGTTTTGGAACAACCCTTTTTAGACGTCTATGGAAACATCAGCATGTGACCCATGATGACCTTACCATACAAATGAAGACGCCAGTTGATCATTCCTCCGACAGCTGTTTGGAGGATCGCAGCAGTACACGTCTTGCCTAGAGCGAGACCTGCGAGTTCCCCTGAAGCACTGAGGCGAGGTGTGTCCTCCTTGCTGGGGTCACTGACCCCTAGTTATGAGTGTCAGTTAAAGGCTTCCTCGACATCTGACCTATGACCCCTGAGGCGCTTGTGTACATCTGCAAGGACTGCCGGTTAACATGCTCAGATCTCAGCCATCTAGGCCAAGTCAAGTCTCTTTTCTTGTACATTTCTTAACTACTACGCTTTAATCTCAACCTTGAGAGCCCTCCAACAGACGAGCTGATCATTTTGTGACTTGAGAGCCAGACAGGAAGTGCTCCCCAGACTCCTGCCCACGACTTCCTCCCTCCCGGCTCACCCTGACAGCTGCAGGTGTGGAACAGCACTCCTCCACCCTCCTAGCACAGATAGTGTAGCCAGACTTGAGCACACTGGGGGCGGAGATCACCTCCCGGAGAGGGGGTGGTGCAGAGACACTCTTATTCTAAGTCGGAAACTTCAAAATGCTTCTCTTACAGCAGTTATATTGGTCAAATAAGAAATGCACTTTAAAAACACGTGACTGCCGCAGGTCGAGCAGGCCTCTATATCTTCTACTGAATGCATCATTTATTTCTGCTAAGGGAGGCTCCCTGTTATTTTGCCCTCCCAGTGTCGTCAGTGCAATGCCACATGATGCCTGGCTCACATGCCTGCGTGTTCACAGGGTAGCGGACTGTTCGCAGTAGCCCGTAGCTCCTCGTCAGGCCTCATTTCTTCCAGCGGACCTCCTGAAGTCAATGGCTCCCACTGTGCTGCCGTGGGCACCCGCAAACACTCTCACTGCGACGTTGCAGAGCATGGACTGGGAGTGTTCCATGTTAAACAGCGCTAATGATGGGGTACTCTGGAATAATAATTTGAGCACCAACTAAGGCAGAATAACGCCCTATGCAAATGAACACCATACTATATTACATAAATGAAAGTCAAACTACTCGTATTCTGCCGAGTGAGGTTTTTAGTATAAAAGACACATCTAGATCTCCGTACTTCAGCAGTAATGCTGACGGAATGCAAGCTATGGTGGGTGACCATCCCTCCAAGTGATGACATGAAACCAATGACACTTCTCGTGCTTCTCTTCCTGATTAAGAAACCAGCGCCAATGACACTTAACCTTTAGTTTTTCAGCCATAATATCTACAGCTCCCAATTAGATGGATGGCCACTCAGTCCTACACAACATGTGAACTGGTCATAGAAGAAATTACATTAATATAATTAACCAATAGAGGGATTGGTTCTTATCATTATGGTGACAAATTCAATAGACAGGTTAACCACTTTGATGTCACGGCTAGTGTGACTGTGTGGATTGTAGCGCCTATCAAAAAGCTTACCTTGTAAACCTTTCCAAACGCTCCATCGCCCAACTCCCCGATGATTTCCCATATATCGTTGGGATTTATATCACGGTGGACGTGTTCGTATTGCTTTACTTTCTTTTTAATGTCAAAGGTAGACAACCGAAGAATTTTGCTGAATCTTGCAAAAGCCATATTTAAGCGAGAAGTAAAATAAAAAGAAGTTAAGGTAGGCAAAAACAAAACTCCGGATGCGCGTTACGAGCGCAGACTCGAGGCACAATTTCTGTTTTAATGTGCACCGAACATTTGTCACGCCTTTCAAATATGTCAAATAAAATGTTAAAACGCACAAAACTAGTTATTCCACACCGTCCATGTCACTCCACGCGCTTTCATAAAACAATTCAGTCGTATAATAAAACAGCTTCATATTTCCATTCACATGGTTTGTCCTTCGAGGAACGTTGACCACCTGCTGCCTTCAACCGATATAGTAATCAGAAGTGAAGACAACTTGTTGCTAGCCAGTGTAAAAAGCCCCACCCTCTCCTACTGCCATGATAAATGTCGATGTCGTTTCCTGTATGCAGATCGCTCATCTTTACCGACACGACATAGTTGAGAGAAGTCATTTTCCCTGTGAAATTAGTGTCTTTTTTCCGAGTTGAAGTGACACTTTGCATGTGCCTTTTGACGGTCAGGTAAACTATGGGAAACAGCTGGCGGTAGAACGACTGGTGTGAAATTGTGAGTTGTAAGTTAAATTAGTGTACAAAACCTCTCCTAGGCTTAGCGAGGAGGTCAGCTGGTCAGAAAGGACTTATTCACTCCCGCACTCAAGACTATTATGTCCTATTAATATAACTTGAAAGTGGGCCATTATTCTTCAAAGTGTCAAATCAATTAGGGTTTAATGTGTTTATTTCCCTGTACTGACTCTCTTGTACCACCTAGTGGGCATGAATACAGTATGCTCAAATGTTGACAAAA
This sequence comes from Hypomesus transpacificus, assembly GCF_021917145.1. NCBI lineage: Eukaryota > Metazoa > Chordata > Actinopteri > Osmeriformes > Osmeridae > Hypomesus > Hypomesus transpacificus. Next base: position 6,561,520 of record NC_061064.1, on the reverse strand, counting down.
CCAAGCAATTTCCCTTGAAAGTCTGCAATTGTAGAACATGATGGTTTATTAATAATTGGAAACCATAGGAGGAATACAACTACCTCACCAACAGAAAACTATTAATTGAAAGTGTGCAGATTAGATTTAGAGACACTGCATTGTGATTTGCATAGCTATTTCATGCTCAGTTATACAAATTACACAGTAATATCTTTCTCTCCCACCCCCATTCATTCTCTCTTTCTCTCTCATTCTCTCTGTCTCTCTCTCTCATCAGACAGTGACATTGCCATTTCAGGCTCCAGCTTGTCTTCGTTCCAAAGCTGCACAGTTCTCCGTGGTGAAGACCAGATCCTGTAGACAGAGATATGAGGCGTGTGAGTCCAATAAAATGAGAGTGCGATAAAGCCCTTCACATAACATTAAGCAGAATCGGTGGTGTTTGTCTAAAACATTAAAACAGCAATCGTGAGCTGAGGAACAGTGTTCTATGAAAGCACAAGCATGAAGGGGTTGGAGCGAAGGACTGAAACGAGTCGTTCACTTCAGGGACTATGAAACGAAGGCTCCTTTAAAGTCTACAGGGGTGTTCATGGAGGTAGACAGGACGGAAAAACACATGAAAGGGATTCGTAATGCTATAGATAGTCGTTGCCTTCACCCACACACACACACACACACAAGCATGCACACACACACACTGACACCGTTACATCAGAAGCCATCACTTATTCATGTCATACTGGAGTTATACTTGACTTTTCACCATCTCCCCAACAGAAAAAGCAAAGGCAAGCAGGAACCGAAGGGTGGTGGGTGTGTGAGCCTCGACCACGGTAGCATCTTACCCCGCGACACCTCTGGGACATGATCATGTACAGCTGGCGTGTGGTCACCCCCAGCCACCTCACTTCCCTGGTGTAAGCACAGCGCCTCTCACGCAAGCCGTCCACCAGGGAGATGTAGCTCCTCATCTTGGACATCACACAGCCGTTCTGTGGACACACAGAGCACCTTGTGTGGACGCCACGGGCGTGGAGTGCAGACCAAGCACTGACATGTAGGACACCTCCAATGCAACTGTGGAAGCTTTCGTTGCCCCAAACACTTGTTTGGGAAACACGGCACGGACAAGTGGAGGAGGGTGCAATGAGAAAGGACAGCTGGATAGTGTCGTGGTCATACTCACATGGACGTCTATGTGGAGATCAGGCATGTGTGACATACAGCGACTCTATGGGACGAGACACATTGTACATGTCTGGTATCTCCCAATCGAGTCGATCTTCACCCGAAGCAACCAAAAGTGCTCTGCGCTCAATCTTTTCATAGCCCCTGAGTAGTCACCAGTATTGGGAGAAGGGACTTACAGTTTCTGGAGCATTCTTGATCTCGGCAGCTCGCTGGGTGATTTCCCGTGCCATCTGCAGCACCTTGGTGTAGCACGTAGGGGGGTTGGGGTAGCCCAGGACCAGGGGAGCCAGGGTCATGGCTAGCAGGATGTACACTGAGAAAGCCATGGCTTAAGATGAGAAGCTATGCTCTCACGAGCTCTTATATATCACCGTAATGTACAAATTCAAACATGCCCAAATTCTTATGTTTACTCCAAAACATTGCTCAACTAGACAGGTATTTGTGTGTTTGTGTGCGTGGGGGTGTGTGTGTGTTTGTTTTTGTTGAGAACAATGGAGCTGATTGGAACCATGACTTGTCGAAGCCAGTTGATCACTATCAGTGTGTTCTCCAATTTCTGTAGAGTAACATGTCTGCTTTTGTAGAATGACAAGATAAAGTGTTGCATCAAGGATTTGATCGATGTGAGACTGAGAAACACTATTCTGTAACCAGGAACTACAAATGTGAAGCTATCAATGTTTGGGCCAACAGTCTTTGTGTGATTTGGCCAACGGACTTGTTCAGCTGGATATAAGGGGCTTTTGATTTGCAAGAAAAACCCAGTAAACTATACTCGATATATAATGTCTACAGGGAAGAAAACGATATCATATGCCTGTTACTGTGTGGGCCTCGATTAGGCTTTTCCTCGTCTGTGAAATCATAGACCAGGGGTCGGCAAGTAACTTGGGCCACGGGCCAGTATTTTTCCTCGCCACTAGACGGCGGGCCAGAGTCTGGGTTACTGCCTATTTAGACGCTGCGATAGGTGCCCTTGCGATACGTGCACTCGCAACAACTAGGCCTACATGGAGAATGGGTAGGTCTACTACAAATAGCTAACGATAATAAACCATGTGCATGAGCCCATTGGTGGTCTGTTAACGAACTGTATCAACATGGTCGTCACTGTCATCCCAACGTGGTGGGTCGTCATCGTTGGTGCACATAAATACTGTCTCATCAAGTGAGAATAGGATTACTAGGACCTAGTCAAGGTTTTAATGTGAGGTGAAATCGGAACTTCACATTAATGCGAGCAAAAATTTAATTTTTTACCTGGCTTTTTCAGTTCCTCCTGGGATCTTATCCCTTCCATTTTATTTTTTTCGCTTCAGCTTAATCTAGCTAACTCCCTCCACAACAATAAATTATGGTTTGTGTTTGAGAAACATGCGCGACAACTGAACTGCACTTTTTAATGCACGGTCTGATCATGCGCTTAATTAGATTAAAACATAATGTAGCCTATTAGCTTACTTTTCAGTCACACAGTAACTTAACAAACTTAAGGCATATCCTGTTATTCGGTGTGTGAAAAAAACAAAAAGAAAGCAGGCGATCTTCTGGCCCAATTTATAAGCGGGCAAAGCGGCCCACCGTGAATTCTCCCTATTCTCCCGATGGCCATTCCGGGCCTGAAACTATAAATTAATAAGCAATGTCGTGGGGGGTGCTATCGGGGTGCTTTGGTCTTTCTTGGGGGTGCTGAAGCACCTGCTAGCCCCTTCCTAGCGCTGCCATAGAGAGCGCTGCCCATGATTACTAACCATAACTGTGCTTTCACCTCAGGCGATCTGTCAGCCGTGAGGTGTAGCGATCATATGGTAGCGATGACATGGCGAAAAAATACTTCAGAAAAGTCAATAAGTGTATTCGACTTCATGCAGCGACGGCAGCGCCGACAGCCGGCTGCCTTGAAGCTGAGAATGCCATTGGTTACTTCAAGTCAACCGGGCTGCAGGCGACGCCGGCGCTGCCGGCGCTGCATGAAGTCGACAACATCTAATGACACCATACCCAGTTTCCGGTTTCAAAATAAAAGTCGACGGGGAAAAAAACGTTATAAAAAATATATCATTGGAAATATTTTGACGGGCCAAATAAAATCGCTGGCGGGCCACAATTGGCCCGCGGGCCGCCTGTTGCCGACCCCTGTCATAGACTATCGCTAACATGAACCCTACTCTGTGACACGGAATCCAACACGTGATGCATACAGATCAGATCACGAGTAGATGGACGACGGGCACAGCATATCTATTTCCGACAAATGGAGATTCTATAGAGAACCGTCAGCTCATAATTGAACATGAGCTCCACCAAGTTTCGGCACGGAAAGCCCTCAGTCATTGCCATTCAGAAGCCGCGTGGGACGATGTGGTGTAATGCCGCATCAACGTTCCTACACTAGGTGGCGCTGCACTCACTAGCATGCCCCTGCAAAGCCTCCATAGCTTTTTATGTGAATGTATAATTCAGAGGATAACTCCTCGCCATGTTTGAGTTGTAGACTACTGGGAGCATGAACACTCCTCTCTTCATTTGATAAAATGAGAAATGATTGGTAAACTCAAATACGAAAAGACATTTGAAAACATCCAGTGGTCTAGGCTAGTTAGTCTAATATACTTGCATACCGAGAACAAGCATATGTTCAGGCTGGGCAGGTCTGGGGTAGGATGGTTATTACTCACCCCATCTGAAAGAGTACTTTCTGATGTGCCAAGTGTTTAATCGAGGTTTGGCCTGGTTGTGAGCGATGATGGTTGCCCTGGGTGTATATGGAGGTTAGAAGCTCCAGTCACATAAAGATGGATGGTTGAGAGTAAACTAATTTTGGCATGATAAGCCTGTCGAAATAAAGGGGGTGCACCGTAAGCAAATCCCTCACCAAGCAAGCCCTTTCAATGACCTTGGCCTTGTCAATTAGAGATGCTGTAGGCCTACTGCCATGGTACACCGTTTAATTAGTTAATGCCAGCTCAAGTCCAAGTATAAAACATATTAAGTTGAACGTTTTTTATTGGTGATATAAAGTTAACCGTTTCATGCATAGCCTTAAAATGACAAAGTAAACAGCTCACTGCCTCAGTTTTAGAAAAATTGCTGCCTTTGGAGTAAACAATCTTCAGTTTCTTTTAAAATGCGTTATAAATGTCCAGTTTTCCTGCAGCAGTTTGCCTGGTGGTGATGATTAAAATAATCAGATACGATTTGATGAGACGAGTGAAACCTTATGTCGGTGAATTGGTGAACTGGCTAGTCTTCTGGACATTATGCTATAAACATTGACAGAAGGCACGGGACATCCTCAAGAGAAGCTGCATCGCAGAGGCATATTCAGTCGGATACCGATGTGTGCGTGCCGTCTGGAGGTCACTCGTTCTGCTGCCTGCCTAGCTCTCTCGTGCAACGAAGTGGGCTACTTTTCCCATTTGCCGTGTTTTCCCTTGATGGTGAAACATATTAAATGGTCAGAGAGAAAAAAACTACGACGTCTTGCATTGCACTTTTTGATCAAGCGGCTCATCTCTACGTCGTCGTTTTCAACTCTTCCCCACAGTTCTCTGAGGCGGCAGGTGTCCGGATGCGTTGTCCTAACAACAGTCAAGAGATGCGCGAGCTGTCCGGTCTTTCATCAAAACTGGATATGGCATTTATTTACAACATCACGGGCAGCATTGATCGGTAGGTTTTCAGGATTGTGCCAGGTTGACCAACTGCCTTATTTCTATTCAGTATACGTGCTGTGTATGCTGTGGTATAGCCGGACTCAAGTGCCAGTCGGCAATGCGGTGTCTGTGGACTTCAGCAGCATCCGCGTAGTTGGACTACAAGGTCCTGTAGTTGTTGGACCACAACGACCGCCCACGACTGTTGTTTGGACATAGCCTAATGCCAATGAAGACCTTATCAAAGATACCTTAACTAGTATCTTGTTTACTGCATTGCTTCGGCTTGTTTATGCATTCGTTTCGTTTGTTTAAAATGTTCCACACTACACAACACAAACGATAGCCTACCTAATTATAACTGAATTCAAGTCAATTGTTTTAACCCGTTTCTTGTTAGGTAGGCTATTACATTTAGGCTAAGGTGTGGCATAAAATAACCTTATGTCTGTTCCGATGGGACATAATACGGCACTATTATGTGCTGCGCATACCGAATAGTCTGCCTTCAAACAATGCCTCGTCAACACCGACAGTTCACGAGATTTCAAGAGATGCTTAGTAATGCCGACCCAGTCAATATTGTAGAGTGCATGTTGATTTAGGATTGCCTTGATTTGCGCTGAGGGATGGGTATGACAAAGACTTTTTCAAGGTTGCCTACAGAATGTGGGAGCTGAAGTTTGGCGCTCGTGCTTGCTCCCCGTGGGAGTGGGCAGTTTGAAGGATGTCATTTATTTTATGCCATATAGCTCAACTATAAATCAAAGTAAGGAAAGGAGCCGCAGTAATGTTCTCCAATTCCAGTCTTTTTTATTTATTTTTAAAGAAAAGCTAATCTTGTACAGTAATTCATCACTTTGCTGGCTGCAGCATGGCGTGAAATGACCCCATCAGCTAAAAAGTAGTAAAATATTCAACTTTGTTCAATCAAATATAACTTTACAAATTAAGGAATAAAAAAAAACACATTCACTGGAGTTCTACATCTCGATTCAATAGTGCTTGAAATTGAACAGGAGTATGATTTTAGAACCCCCCCCACACACACACACACACACACACACACACATACACACCTCTGATTATGTGATCACGTTTTTCCTTCTTCCTCATAGGTTAGAATCCTATTGAGAGGAGGGGGTCGGACACTGTGCTACGCTATTGGAACCCCCTCCCCTCTCCCCTCACACACGCACGCACACACGAACACACGCCAACAAGCAGCTCTGCAGAGTGGCCCCTTCAGAGCCAAACCCACCAGTGTTCTGGGATAGAGTGATCCAGGGGATGACCACCTCTTTGTGGGAGAGCTATTCCGTGCTGAGTTAAGTGGACCGGAGGACCCAAGTGGAACAGATCGACATGGGGCTCGGACAGTCCAGCAAGGCTCCCGTCAGCGACGACACCGTGGAGGGTGAGCATAACGAGGGGCTCCGATGACAATCGAAGCCTCGATGGGATTTCATGTGGGATATGGTGTCTGTGTGAGGCTTCGGAAATGAAACAAGCTCAGTATAGGCCTGTGTACTCGACGCTAAAAAACCCAAACAAGAAAAAGACATGTACAGGATTCGGAGACAGATGGAGAATTATGCTGATAGCTGTTTTCAAGGTTGCCAGTCATTTAGTTGCTCGTGGGCTTTCTGCAGCTATACAGCCCCAGGCTCAACGGTTGGATAAGATGAAGTGGATTTGTGGAAGGAGTCTTTTTGAAATGTATTCACTTTTGGCAAAAGCTCCAGGATAATTTCAAGATAAGGTGGTACCCCAACATTTCAAGGGCTCTTTCAGCACCACTTTTAATTAAAGCCATCCGATTTGTGGTGGTTTATTTTACGTCACGAGTGTTCTCTCCTCTCTAGGGGCAGATTTGATTCGAATTTTTCATTCAAATATTTATGTTCGAGTCATGAGACTGAAAATATTAGGATGGGAAAAAATGAGCTTACTTATTATAGGTCACAGATCATTTATTCGCAACAAAAATCCCAAAGCAGTAGCAAACGTAAATGTAGGCAACAATGAGTGATTTAAACACAAGACTGCAGTGTACAATAGTGACATACTTATCACTATACTTTTTGGGGTCCCACCTGTAAGAGTAGAGCAGTCCACCAAAGTCACACTTTGAGCAGAGTCATTGCTTCTGAGATTTGAAGTCCCAGATTGTGACATGGACAGTCGTCAGGTCAGTACAACTGGAGTGCTCCTCGACAATGTTGTGGCATTGACATTGCAGCAATGCTACTATATGTTGCCGGTGCCCTATATTTGCTGCTGACACCCCTGGGAATTGGACTCCAGGAGAGAGAGATAAAGAGACATAGAGAAAAAGAGAGAGAGAGAGAGAGAGAGAGAAAGAGAGAGAGAGAGAGAGAGAAGAGAGAGAGAGAGAAGAGGGATGGTCACACCTAAAACGTTGATTTAGCACGTCAATAGCTCCGAGTGCTTTAGTAGATCATTAGGGGCAGGATTGGGGATAGAGTGTGGCTGTTTACAACCGACAGGCACCCACACAGGGATGACAGGAGTGAAGTAAGAAATAACAAACGACATCATTATTTACCAGCTCAGGGTACCTTTTAAAGCGGCCATCAGTTACAGAGCATGAATGGCTGAAAGACACCTTTTGGTGTCTGGTTCTTCTGTCTCTGGAATCCTTGGTGTTGCATAAAGAATCATCCCTTATCCAATATATATACATCCATATATAAGGTATGGTGCTAGCCTTCATACATTTATAAACATACTGTTTACAGAGACATAGAGAGAGAGAGAGAGAGAGAGAGAGAGAGAGAGAGAGAGAGAGAGAGAGAGAGAGATCACATCCGCAAAGGCATGGGTGTCACCAGCCGTGTTTGGGCATGACTTTCGACGTGTCCGTTGGGGATCACGCGTGTTGCGTGTGCCGCGCTCCCTCGCAGCTGAAAGGGTTCTGTTTCACTCTGTCGCCACAGCAACCGCATGACTGGCAACTGGGCCTCTCCCAGAGAGAGCTTCCTGTCTATGACCATAACAGGAGGGGGGGGAGGGACAAGGTAGAAAGAGTGCTGCAACCATTAGAGTGCTGGGGTTGGACAGCACTAAGATATGCTTGAAGGCTGCGCATTGTTTGGGTATATTAGCAAGTAGGTAGACCGGAGTTCAGCTCTGCCCCGTATGTGCAGCCTGGTTCACTGTACCCCTCACGGTTCCTCCAGGGCCACTCCTGCCCACCGGCCCCCTCTCCATTCCTAAACTCACGACTCAGCTCTTCTCCTCTCATCCCTGCTCTCTCATCCCTGCTCTCTCATCCCTGCTCTCTCATCCCTGCTCTCTCATCCCTGCTCTCTCATCCCTGCTCTCTCATCCCTGCTCTCTCATCCCTGACCACAGCTGTCCCCTCTGTAGAAACCCATCAGAGCCGGATCTCTCGGTCACCCTGGGAAATGATCTTGTTTACCAAGAGACAGGGCCTCATATGGTACTCCTCAGAGTAGGTCAGGTAAACACTCCGGCACAGATACCGAATCGAGGAAAGCCTCGCTGATTCGTGACTAACGGAGCATGTCATTAACTGTCACATCCCATTCATCCAATCAGGGAGGGGCAGGTGAGGTGTCACAGTTCGGCTGGGCCACCTCAACCTAGTGTGGTTATGAGTGTGTGTCTGTGTGTGTGTGTGTCTGTGTGTGTGTGTGTGAGATGGTGGGGGACCATACAGTGGGCGGCACCATGGGATACGGTGAAGAGAAGAGAAGGCTAACCTTCTGTCCCTGTTGCCATGGCTAGCAGAGGCAGCGACGTCATTTGACTGGACTTGTTTTGGTATTAGTCAGATAGGAGGGTGAACCCTGGGTCAGACCTTGAGTGAATTCTAAAAGCGAGAACAAGAAAGAGAGAGAGAGAAACTGCTGAAAGTCAGCTAAATGTCTTTCACCGAAGAAAAACGTCTTTGAAATGTCCTTGTGTCAAAGCTTAGTGTCATCCTCGGGAATATTATATAAATGACCTACGTAGCGTAGTGTCTTTAGTCAGTGGACTGTGCTGCCAAAAAAACGTGATCGTGGCACAACTGAAATGAGCTAGCAGAAAGGCTTATCCAGCTAGGCTGACTAGTCCAGTTTCGATCCTTTTCCTGTCTTCAAATAAACACCCTCCATCACTCTTGGTCAAAATGCAGCTGAATGTTCGTTTTTCTCCTCATCCTTTTCTCTGCTCTTCTTGATATAAACCATCCCCCATTCAGAAAGAAAGAATCACATCCTGATGCCATTTTCTCAATATTTTGACGACAATTTAATTATTCCTATGCTTTTCCCCTACAGTCAACTTTGACCACTTCCAGATTCTACGTGCTATAGGGAAAGGAAGCTTTGGAAAGGTAAGTTTTACTGCCCAGACTATAAAGCCTACGTAGTGATAATGTTATTGAACACCCTAGTCTTTCACACAGCTCTGTACTTGGCCGCAGCTCCACCAATTAAAGCGGAGCGTTCCACAGACGTTCCGTTTACGAGATCTAATCACGGCTTCGGCGACGGAACCCGTCAGTAGACTCACTCTCATTTGACGACCATAACCCACTTCCGCGTGGGCTTTATAGCACAGTTAAAAACCGATGGGAAACACAACCCTAAATCACGTCCACCTCCAAAAACACGTCGAGGTGTTTTCCGATAGTGGGACGCTGCTTGTGCTCCGCAGGTTTGCATCGTGCAGAAGAAGGACACCAAGAAGATGTACGCCATGAAGTACATGAACAAGCTCAAGTGCGTGGAGCGCAACGAGGTGCGCAACGTCTTCAAGGAGCTCCAGATCATGAAGAACCTGGAGCACCCCTTCCTCGTCAACTTCTGGTATGGTCTTTCTTTCCCCGCCGTTTGAGCACGCGTGTGTGCGTGTGAGAGAGGTGGGAGTGGGAACGGAGTGTATGATGAACGTGTCTGGGAATGGGAGCACAGTGCTTGTGCGTGTGGGGCGTGTGTGACGTGCGAGCGTGTGGAGAGAGTGTGTGAGCAAGGTGTGCGTGTGTATGTGCGTACGCGTAGACAGAGTGCGTGGCGCGTGTAGGTGTGCGTGCGTGCGGGCAGAGAGAGATTGTGTGTGGGTGGGGCATTATTGAACGTTCACTCAAAAGCAACTTGCTGTATGATACGTTTTTCCAGAAAATACGTTACCTTGGGATCCAGTGCGTTCTGGCTGAATGTACAGCACTCTCCAGTTTCACGTAGCGGTTGCGTAGACAGAGTGCGTGGCGCGTGTAGGTGTGCGTGCGTGCGGGCAGAGAGAGAGAGTGCGAGCGTCGTGTGTGGGCGGGGCATTATTGAATGTACACTCAAAAGCAACTTGCTGTATGATACGTTTTTCCAGAAAAGATGTTACCTTGTGATCCAGTGCGTTCTGGCTGAATGTACAGCACTCTCCAGTTTCACATAGCGGTTGCCAAGTTTGACCAGAATAGAGGACAAAACACAAGTAAAAAAGAAACAAACTCCCTTTCCGTCGGTGTCCATGGCAAGCATTGTACGCTTATACACACATCACATACTGTACTGTGGTTCAAGTCATAAGGAAAAGTATTTTCGCCAAAAACCAACTATCTCTCAATCATTTACTTCTAGACGTGGTGTATTCATGAATGTTTTATCACGGCCATTGCTGCGATGTGCTGTGTTTTCTAGAGACGGGCTTCGGACCGTTAAACCAGGGATGGTACGCCTCTGTAAAGGGGGTCTGAATCCATCAAGGGCATTCTCTTCTCCCCCCTGCTCTTCTCACCCCTGTGAAGCTGCTGAAAGGACGTGGAGCTCACGCCCCTAGACCTGAGAGGGGAAGTGCTTCGCAAACCAGCCGCGTGGTGACACAGAGAGACAGGAAGTGAGGCGGGAGGGGAGGGACGAAGCTGGATGAAGAGCAGCCATCCTTACTGGGCGGTCCCCCCCACTGCCTGGTCAAGGGGCCCAGCCTCGCTTTGGCTCGGATCCCTCCCCATTCTCCAATTAGACCTCACTCTCATTCATCAGCTATGTAATTACCAATGCCCCATATGCACTTACATTGTATGTTTGGCTCTGCCCCCCCCCCCCCCCCCCCCGCCCCCAGAAGAAAAATGGTCGCCCTGATTTGATGTCTCTCTTTGAGATCGTTAACAATTAGATGATGAGATGGGTTCGACTCCGCTTAATCTGACTTTGAGGATCTCTATGTCCTTCTCTTTGTCTCTCTCTTTCTCCCTCTTTCTCGCTCTCCTTCAGCTGTGTCTCTCTTTGTCTCTCTGTTGCTATCGCTCTCTCTTTCTATCCACCATGATGTGTGTCTCTGACCATGCTTCTCTCTCTCTCTCTCTCTCTCTCTCTCTCTCTCTCTCTCTCTCTCTGTGCCTCTCTTTCAAATTCTCTCTCTTTGTCTCTCTCTCTCGCTCTTTCCCCTCACTCCCAATCTCCTCCCGGGAAAACACTCCATTATTCCAGACGGTGTTGGCAGTGTAGTCTACAGCATGTCCATGACTGAATCAATAGCAATCTATTAATTACAATTTTGAGGGTAATAAGCAGAAATGTCCCACCACAGGGACTGAGGAGAAGGAATGGACCAGCTCGCGGTGTGGGACAATAAATCCAAGACAAACGGAGGGGGAAGTTAATGCTTTTGGCAGCACTGGAAGGGCCTGCGGGCGAAGGGAGATTTCCCTGAGAGATCTGCTTGGGTCAGCTCCACTCCGCGCCGCTCAGCCGCGAGGGGCTCTGCGGACAGTTGGCGCAGGTTCTGATTGTCCTGGATGACGCCGTTCAAGGTCACGGGTGGCGGGTTATCGCATGCACGCCCAGGCGCAGAAAGAGAGAGAGAGAGAGAAAGACGGGGACAAAAAAGGGAGAGGGCTGATTTCCTCCTCCACCCACACACTTATTTTTACTCTCCTTTCCCTCCTCTCCACCCTTGTCTCCTGCCTTGCCTTGTCCCTCCCTCCTTCCCTCCTCCCCTCTCCTCCCTTCCTTCCTCCTCTATACTGCATGGTCACCCCCTCCTCAGGTGTGGTGTATGAGACAGCGAGTCTCGAAGCCCAACTCTGTTTGAACACAGAGAGTGTCCGTGGGCGACAGATGTACCATATGGACGCTGTTTTGCCATCTGGTTGTTTTTATGATCTCTCTGCGTTTACTAAGAATGGCGCATTTCTAAAACGCATCCATTTTAGAACAGTGACACAGTTCTCCAGATCGAGTATCTAGCAATTTGGTCTCATGGGTGAAGTCGGTCGGTGCGTGGGCGACTTTGGTTTGATACCTGAAAAGTCCTAACATACATGTAGCCTCCGGTATAATTTAAATGAACGCCCTTTCAGCTATTGAAACCCAGTTCTCCACACAGAGAGACCTGTGTTGTGAGTCATGGGGACGGTGATCTGACGACCAGCCTGGTGTGGTCGACGCTGATGTGCCAACGTCAGGGGAGCAGCCTGTGTGCCCGCTTGTCTTAGTGCCAGTTGGTACGGGGAACCCTGTTTGGCAGTGGCCCCTCACAGACGGGCATCTGGCCGGGGGAAACCTCACACTGTGTCAAGGTGAGCATCTAAGGGAGGGAGGGAGGGAGGGAGGGAGGGAGGGAGGGAGGGAGGGAGGGAGGGAGGGAGGGAGGGAGGGAGGGAAGGGAGGGAGGGAGAGGCCAGGGAGGGAGGGAGGGAGGGAGGGAGGGAGGGAGGGAGGGAGGGAGGGAGGGAGGGAGGGAGGGAGGGAGGGAGGGAGGGAGGGAGAGGCCAGGGGGGGAGAGAGGCCAGGGGGGGAGAGAGAGTAAAGGCAGAACAGAGGGCGAGGAAAAGAGAGGGGAGCGAGCCTGAGAGACAAATAGAAAAGCACGGAGAGAGCAAGCGAGAAGGCGAGTGAGAGGTTGAATGACAAAGAGAGGCGAGAGAGAGGGCGCGGGAGAGAGTTTGCACTCTGTATAAACACGCCATTCACAATCTTCTCAGAGACTGCCACTGTCACCCGGTATCTGCCTATAGCGTGGGTGAAGCGCTGTGCCGTTCGAGTGGTGTCCAATCTCCCTAACCTCTCTCTGGTTTTCCCCTAGTGGACTTGGACAACTCTGTTAGATGTTAGACCAAAACCACAGGCTGTTCTGAATGCAATGGTAATGGGGCTTGACTAGCCCCGAGACCTACTGTGCTGATGCAGTGTGTGGTTTTGCTGCGTGTGTGTGTGTTATCTGGCTAGAGCTCCGACACTGATGGAAGAGATGTTATCACAGCCAGGTTTTCAGTCCAGCTTCCCTTGCTGTGTAGTGGCCAACTTCCACGGTCGGGACTTCTTGTCGGACTTGCATGGACCGCATTCCGAAGAAGACTATGCAGCACTCCGAACAGAAAGCTCCAAAACCTCTACCCATTAGCATTCTCGTCGTCGAGTCGGCCTGACTTGGTATTCTCGGGCAATCTTTCTCAGAGTACCATGTCATCTCTACAGCAAACAGACCCTGCTTCTAACTTCCTTGTAACTCGCCCTTTTGTTTCCTCATAACCCCTTTGCCAGCCGTCTCATCTCCCGTCAAGGTTCTCCTACCTTCGCTCCCCCTTAAAGGCACACGCTGTGGAGCGCGCCGCGGCAGGACAGCGCGCTCCGCACAATCCGCGTCGTTTATGCGGACATCTCGTATCGTTTGGAAAACAAAGGGCCTGTCGCACCGGTTGCGGTCTGAGGTCTGGCCTGGGCCGGGAATGGAATAGAAATCAAATGGGCTGAGCTGGGGCGGACTAGGGATGGAATAAGCTGTGCTGTGCTGTGCTGTGCTGAAGGGGTCCAGCTCAGTGGACTATGCTCAGAAGCGCGCCAGAGCGGAAGCTCAAGCTGGTCTCTCTCACACCCCTGGCCCCCACATCAGGGACTGTGGGGGTGGGTTGGGGGATAGGCGGGGGTGGGTGGGTGGGTGTACAGCAGCTGAGAAAGCATTCGCTTCTGACTCGTAGGAGTCGCTCGGTTAAAGAGGGGGATGGGGCCAGATGGACTAGGGCCTTTACCTCATCTGTTCTCCAGTGGCTGTCCGGTCAGCTAAGGTATTTTCAGAGAAGTGCCGGGGGAAGGAGTGGTAGGGGCAGGGAGCGGCGGGGAGGGGGTCAGAGTATGGTTGAATGCGTGCGAGCACCTGCACGCTCGATTGTTCCTGCGTCTGCGCCCGCCGGGGTTTGGGTAGGTGCGGTTAGGGTTAGGGTTAGGGCTAACCCTAACCTCATCGTTTGCAGTGTATTCACAACAACGCCACGGCACACCGACTCCTTCCTGTCACGGGAGCGTTTATTCTCGGCGGGTTGTTTTGTTCTCCGGAGGCGCTGGGATGAGACACGGGATTCTCAGACGCAGCTCACGACGTCAACCATCGGACGACAACACAAATGTTTGCCGTTTGTGAGTCATTTGGGGAGGTAGGACTTCCATCGTGGTGCTTTTTGTGGTCATTCCTCTTGGAGAAGCCATTTTCTAGAGTAGGCTATCTCTCCCTCGGGTCTGGCTGTGGTTGTTTGCTAGTCCATTACAGGTCCTCTGGAGGTAGCATCTCTCTAAAAGCTGACTGTTGGCCTGAAGGGCGATTGAGGGTCACGCCAAACTGCATATGTAGCACAACAAACGGACCAGAGATAATTCATGCCAGGCAAAGTAATGAAATCCCCCCATGCTTCAAGAAAATGTCCAGGTGGCACTGCCGTTGCCCCTGCCTGTTGGTGACACCGGTGGCGAAAGTGCATTGTCGTGTTTTTTTCCCCTCCCCCTCCTGTCTGACGCCGTGTTCCAGCCGAACGGAGGAGGTTCTAATGCGGCTCTCGTGGAGACGTTTCCCGTATTGAAATTTAAAATCTATTTTCTCTTCTTTTCTCTCTGTGTTCTTTCCGTGTTCTCTTTCTCTAGTTTTTGTCACTCGGTGTCCTAGGGTTTGACAGTCAAATGACGAGTGTCACAACCATTAAGCCCTCTTTAGCGGCTCACGAAATCTGCGTTCGGTGTCAAGTGCCGTCTGCGCGATGGCCCGGTGAATAACCGACTTCATCGATTCAAAACATCGCTGGGACTCACGCCCACGCCTCCGCATCCAGACAACGCCGCGTAGCGACACCGCATCCACCCACGGCCCGGCTCGCGTATCCAAAACCTCGGTATCTGACCAATCAGCATGGAGCTTACATGCTCCTATCAGAAGCAGTGGATCGTATGACGCCCCATTGTTGAGATACACCCTCAGCTGGGATCTGGACCTTAATGACTTCGATGGCTAATTCATGAAGACTGGGAGGTCCTTTATTCATATTCAGAGGCAGTAGGTGGTCTCGAGGCAGCGAGTCAGAGGGGAAGCCCTGCCTTGTCTCCCTCTCAGTGGAGCCAATTGCGATTAGCTTCGCTCAGATGTGGCGCAGCCCATCACAGTCCTCTTAATTGGGATGAGGGGGATGGGAGGGGAGGGGGGGTCTGGAGCATCAAACAGATACCAGTCAATATGTTCGTTCCTGTGATTGGCTGAGGCCCCTCAGGCAAGCGTTGCCTCAGCCAATTACAGGAAGCTTGACGGGTGTCGTCTTGGATGTTTTTACTGTTTTTACTCTTCTATCTTATCGTATCGAGAAAGTGAAACAGTGTGTTTGTGTGTGCGCCCTCGCACGCGTGTGTGTTTCGGGGGGAAGTCTGTGTTGAGCTTGCACTCGTGAACTTGCCGGCCTCTCTGTTGGCTTGGAAGTCAGGCTCATTTCCTTCACCACATCACATCCAAGTGCTTAGGTTTGACCAACTCCTCGCTTTTAGAGAGTGTGCTGGGCGAGCAGAAACAAGAAGCCATCAGCCGAGCATAAAAAGCAGATTTTCTACTAGATTAAGCTTCTTTTCTCCACTGCGGGCTGTGTGCAGACCATCGATCCCCTGATGAAACAGCCGTCCGTCCCCCCCCCTCCTCCAAACCCCGCCAGCACACGACTACTCCGACCACGGGGTTGAAGGATGTCAAGGGACAGGTCTGGGTCACATTCACGACATGAAAGATAAATGATTTTTTTTTTTTTTGCCTTCGTTTTTCACTCTGCCGGGGAGGAAACCTCTGTTTCTCCAGCTGAGGAGGAGACAAAAGTAGCTGCCATATGTAAATGTCTCTGACAGCTCCCGCACTCCTTCAGCCGAATGCTGTGTTAAGAGGGCTTACCCCAACCCTCCACAGGGAGGGAGAGAGGAAGTGGAGAGAGGGAGAGAGGAACAGCGAGAGGGAGAAGAGGAGAGCGAGACTAGAGGAAGAGCGAATCAGAGAGGGTGAGAGTGAAACAGAGAGATAGGCCCCTTTTGACACACAGGCAGGGATGTTGGGCTTCCATGTCGCCTCCAAGGTTTTCCAAAAGGGCTGTGGACCGTCTCAAATGAGATCCTGTCAGCGAGAGTTCGTCTGGTGCTGATGTGATGGTTGCATATTTGATCTCACTGCTCTTTCGGCGCTTCGCTCAGGGCCTCACTCATCAGCTACCCCTCGCCCACACTCGCACACACACGCACACACAACTACCTGCCTCCTTCTGTTCCAAGCTACACCCCTCATTTATCAAACTTTCGAGGGTCTCATTCTGACACTCCCCTCACTAACTTTCTCTCTCGATCTCTCTCTTTTTCTCCTCTCTATCTCTCTCTATCTCTCTCTCTCGCTCTCTCTCTCTCGCTTTCCCTCCCTTGCCCTCCCGTTTACAAACGAACGCGCACACACACACACACACGTACGAAACCCTCGCACGCTCACCCCCGCACACTCCCAAAGACAGCGCCTCGGACGGGGCCTAGCAAGCCCACTTCTCCCCCGGGTGTCTGCATGATCGATGGGGCCGCGCGACGAGCCCCGGCCATTGAGGCGCATCATCTCCTGATAGTGGGCGGGGGGCGTGCTCTTCTTCCTCTCGTCCCCCCCCAAAAAGACGTTTGTCAGGGAGAGCCTGGTCGTTAATCTGCCCCTCTCGCCTGATGTCCCTGATGCTCTCTGCTGGATTTACTGCCGTTCCTGGGAGATTGCCGGTGGGGGGGGGGGGGGGGCTGAGAGGTACCTAGTTCCAGTCAGCGGGCCACACACTCCCTGATGAGCCCGGGCCCCCCTCACACTCATCCGCGTTTGGAGAATTCTGGCGTGGGTTCGGGGGGGGGGGGGGGGGGGGATGCGTTTTGGTGGGGGGGTGTGGTGTTTGGGCATGGGTGAGTGGTGCGTGGGTGTGTGTGTGTTTGCTTACGTGTGTGGTGCGTGGGAGGGTGGGAGTGATGCGTGTGTGTGTGTGTGTGTGGGGGGGGGGGGGGTTGCGTGTGTCTCTGAAGTGGTTGGCCCTTACACATCAAGAGGCCTCAGCAACATCGGAGCCTGTGTAGACACGCTGGAGTCTGCTCAATCAATCTCCATTCACTCACAGGATGCAACAGCGCTGCTCACTAATTAAAGAGGGTCCTTGGGTGTTTGTGTGTGTGTGTGTGCGTGCGTGCATACGTCGGTGTGTGCAGAGGTGAATGGGTGGCATCCGGCTACGATGTTAAAAAAATGATAATGCATCTCATTTCACATCTTGTCAATTCAGGTACGGCAAGATGTTGATGTTTAATAGATGTGTGTGTGTGGGTGCCTTTTAATATCAAACTTCCTGCAAACTTCGAAGTGTATCACTTCAGAGTTCTACCTCGGCTGAGACACGCTCTCAGAGAGCCGGGGTATGCATGCATAAAATACTTTTTCCTCAAATGGCTTCACTGTGCGCTAGGCTAATTAGCCATACATGAGACAAGGAGAAAGGCAGCTCTCTATTGGGACTCCTAGCCAGTCAAATCAATGCTGATTTGTGCAGTGCCTTCTCAGGAGTGGGCTGTGTGCTGATGTAGGTTGACTGTGCATGCCAGTGTTGGATTGATGGATGGATGGAGGGAACTGAAGGGATCGGCTTACGTCACACACACACCCACACACAGGTGTGCGTCTACGATACACTAAAGAAATGCCGACACACAGGTAAACCCACCTCTGGCCCAGAGATATTGATCAAAGTCAGCCCCTCACATACGCACACATCCCCCTACACCCAGACCACACACATGCACACACACATACACACATTCCTCTGGTATTGAACTATCAATTATTGCCAGACCAAACAGACACACACACCTTTGAGCTGTCTGGCTCCATGACCTGAAAAACCTTTGATATATTTCAATGAAAAGACAGAACATGAACTCCTCTCGTGCATCTAGTGATGAATAGCTGTCTGGTATTCGAATATCAAGACGTGCCCCTGGCTTTAGTTAAGAGCTTGACTGCCACGCAGATGATTTGCAAGGACAGCGATGTTAGACCTTGCCGAACTATGCAGGACTAAAGACTCCAGTTTGAAAGCCAACCAAGAGATTCGTTTTGACAGCCTGATGTACTTGGACTGTGTGTGAATGAATGGACGAGACACACAGTCATCATCATCCCCAGGAAGCTTGTATAAGCATGTGTCTATTCAGGTGTGTAGATGTCTTTTCTGTCTCTTGTGTGACGCATTTTGGGCTTGAACTAACCAGTTCCATGAAAGCAGCACTTGTAAAGATACAGAAAGATAAGAAAGTCTTTCTGCCTCCCTCTCCTCTCTCCTCTCTTCTCCTCTTCTCTTTTCTTCTTTTCCCCCCACTCTTCAACTCTCCCTCACCTCTCCCTCTCCTCCCCCACCCCTCTCCTCCCCCCCCTCCTCTCCCCTCCTCACTTCTCCCTCTCCTCCCCCACCCCTCTCCCCCCCCCCCTCTCCCCTGCTCACCTCTCCCTCTCCTCCCCCACCCCTCTCCCCCCCCCTCCTCTCCTCTCCTCACTTCTCCCTCTCCTCCCCCACCCCCCTCCTCTGCCCTCTTCTCCTCTCCAGGTACTCGTTCCAGGACGAGGAGGACATGTTCATGGTGGTGGATCTCCTCCTGGGAGGAGACCTTCGCTACCACCTGCAGCAGAACGTCCACTTCTCCGAGAGCACCGTCAAACTCTACATCTGCGAGGTGGCCCTGGCGTTGGGCTACCTGCGCAGCAAGCGCATCATCCACAGGTGAGGGGCGCCTCATCCTCCTCAGACCCCACTCTCCCGCTCAGCCGGCCTTCTCCCAGTAGGCCAAGAGGGCGAGCGGACGACACAGGCTCGTGCCCGGTTGGGATGGTTCCAAACCACCTCTGCTACCTTCTCCATGTCAGGTGAAGGCCGATCGGAGCCTGTGTTCCATCGCCTCTGTCTGTCAGTCGTCCTCTGGGCTATCCAGCGAGGTCCAAGGGAGGTGACGCACCTGGTGACTAAGAGTTGCTGAGTGGTGTCTTCAGGATGTAGACCGTACCGTGTTGACAGTAAACTGCTGATGTACTGACACGTAGGTGCCTCGGTGAATCTGGGATCGGTCCGTGCGGTTTAGGCAGAAATATGCATCGCGGTGGCAGGGAGCCAAACACACCGAGCCAGCATGGAGATGGATCCAGGCCAACCTTATTACTTTAGTTAAGAGGGGCCCGCGGAAAGATGTCTCCAGGACTTTTACCATGCTTTATCTCCTCCCCTCGTAGGCACTCAAGCCCTCCAGCCTTACAGCCCCCAAACCCCCCCCACCCTCCAAGCCCCCGCCCCCACTCTCCCATCCCCCCCACCCCAGCCCTGAGTAGCCAGATAATCGAGGAGAAAGACCTTTCCGGACCAGGACGAATGGTCCGCTTCACTATTCCAGAGGGCCACAATTAATCAAAGCCACCGTAACAAATGACATCATTTAGTCGCGGAACTTAAAGCAGATTACAGTCGTTTCTATCTGTCCAACCTGGAGCCCCCCGCCCCCCCACCCAGGAAATAGTTTGGCTTATCAACTTCGCCATCCGCTGATTGATCCGATGTGTGCCTATTCCAGGCCTCCGGGGAGCGACGTGACTGAAGGTGCAGGTGTTTGTGTCGTTTTGTTTTGATGGAATCGTCCCCTTTTGCGTCGGCATTCATTAGCAGAGGAGAGAAGCGGCTGTTCCTCTCGTTGTCTCATCTGTATGGAAATGGAATACATATCCCCGCCGTCCCCCCTCCGCGGCTAAAGGCGCGTGCGGTCTTCGTAACAAGCACGCGCGCGCGTGCTTGTTTCCAGGCGTGAGTGTTTTCTATTCCTGTTTGTGCCCTGGCTTTTTGCGAGGACCTCAAACCGCGCTCATTCGCTTCTACATCTTTCATCATCAAGAGGACATGAATGATTGAGGACGAGGACGGAGGGCCGCGATGTACCACACACACGTCTAGGCCCCTCGACGAGCGGAGACGTCGACAACAAAGCGCGTCGTCGTCGATGACGTCACCGGAGAGGGGCGCCGCGGGGGGCGCTCAATTGTTTTCCTCGAAATCCGCCGATGGATCCTCCGTCGATCCTCCACCCTCTCTGCTTTAGCGCGTCCCTCTGTGATCCAGCGAGCCACTCTAGGGGAGGGCCAAGGCGGTGTGTTGGGCTAGCCAACGGCACCAGCTAGGGTAACTAACCAGGGTGAGTTTCATCACCCGCCACTCTAGGGACCTTCAATTATTAACACCTGGCTGCATCTTAATTAGCTGTCTCTTCCGAGACCAACCTCACCAAACAAGCTCTGGAAAGAAGGGAGGAGGGAGGGGTAGAAAGAGGACTGAGTGGTTTGGGAGTGTGTGTGTATGTGTGTGTGTAGGCGTCAGTGTGTGTGTGTGTTAGGATGGCATTACTCCATCTGTGCCTCTATGTGATTCTCACCCAGAGTGGAGGCAGTGAGACAGGTCCTCTAGCGGTCTGGCTGAGCCTGAGGTGGCTGTATAGCTGCAGCGGACCTGCTGTGTGTGTGTGTGTGTGTGTGTGTGTGTGCGTGCGCGTGGTAGCGTGTCAGCATGTGCGCCCGTGTCCGTGCCGCAGGCGCGGGAAAACACCTTTCCCCCGGCCGTAACGGCGTGTGTTTGTGTAAACTCCTATCAAATGAAGCACGGTGTGGCCCAGCTGTTTCTACCTGCTAGTTTCCAACAGCGACGTCTCACCAGGGATGGAGGGTGCGAGCGTCAGGGAGCTCACCCTCAGCTGGCGTCCTCGCCTCCAACAGGGATTTCTTTTGCGTCCGTCTTTTCCGCCCCCTAAAGTGATTTGTCGTCACAGCCGCGGGTTTGTTGTTTTTGATGTTCTTGTAAAACACGCCACTTTCTCTCTCTCTCTCTCTCTCTCTCTCTCTTTCTGTCTCTCCTATTTTAGTCGACACTATACCGCATACATATTCAAATAACTTTGAAGCCACTTTTCTGCCTATCCCCCACTCCTCCTCTTTTCCTCTATCCTCCCCTCACCCCCTCCGTCCCTCCATCCTCCTCCCCTTGTTCGACTCTCCGAACTGCCTCCAGCAGGGGCCCCCGGTTCCCCACTCAACTCAACCACCCCAGGAGCGCCTGCTACGGCCTCTCCCTCCTCACGACAGTCCTGTACCCTCGCTCGGGGTTCGAATCCCAGTCCCACCGCACCTCAACGCGTGTCCCCTGCCACCCAGCCCCTCTCACTCATCGCTCGATCACCAAGCTGACGAAAAACCACGGACGGGTTTTTGACTCAGCCGTTGAAGGCAGCTTCCAAAACCCCTTCCAGCTATGATGTAGGATTGGGCCTGATTATAAGGCAGTATGGATCATTTCATTGTTCCGTGTCTGTAATTTGGGAAGGGAAATGCGTGGAGTGGTGTAGTAGCTTCAGAACAATGAGACGTAGAACAGAGCGGATCCGTAGAGGGAGGCGTTTACGCTGGGAACATGACAGCAGCGCTACCCGCCAGTCTCTGTGGCGGAAGTGGGTTTGGCCGCTCGCTAAGATTGGGTTGTGTGCCTCGGGGTGCTGCTCCGCCTCTCTCTATCTTTGTCTCTTTGCCTCTCTCTCTCTTTTTCTCTCTCTCTCTCTCACTCTCTCTTTTTCTTTCTCTCTCTCTCTCTCTCTCTCTCTCTCTCTCTCTCTCTCTCTCTCTCTCTCCTTTTCCTTCTCTCTATCTCTCTCTCTCTCTCTCTCTCTTTCTCTCTCTCTCTCTCTCTCTCTCTCTCTCTGTCTCTCTCTCTCTCGCTCTCTTTCTCTCTCTCTCTTTTTCTTTCTCTCTCTCTTGCTCTCTCTGTCTCTTTGTGAGTTTGACTGCGGTAAATAATGAATCAGTGATAATTGTGATTTTAGCTGTGCCTTTTTCAAAATTGCTGCTCTCAGAAGCCCCAGCTTCCTCTCCAAACCGGCCCAAAATTAGACTGGAGCCTCTTCAGACCTCGTCTGAGAGACCTTGTCAGGTCGCCTCGCTGCGTCTCACAGCAGCATTGTGTCTATGAATAAGAGATAGCTCCTCTCCTCCTCCTCCTCCTCCTCAGCCCCTCTCCTCCTTCTCCCTCACTAGCAGCAGTCAAGACCACTTTCATTCAACAGATCAAACTACAGTGAGCGAGGGAGCAGGGAGCTTTTAGTCCCCTCTGTTGGAGGTTGGGGGGGGGGGCTGAGGCTGGGGGCTGTGTGAGGCTGGGGCTGCGTGGAGCTGGGGCTTTTAGGCCTCTCTGTATGAGGCTGGGCCTGCCGTCTCTCTGGCTCTTTTCACCTGCTAGTGGAGGTGTTTCTCCAGACTCCCACCACCTCACTGTGTCTCCCTGGGGTAGAGGGAGGGAGGGAGTATGGATGGGGGAAGCTTGGCTGTTGGACAGAGGCAGACAGGCAGCAGGTCTGGTTTGGAGTAAGTGCTGCAGCTCCATGCTGATGGCCCCATTATCAAAGGACCTCTTCTTAGACTGTGGAGCCAGCGTCGAGAACAGAGGTCTGGAATACCCCCCTGCCAAGAGGAGACAGAGGACTGGCGACGTGTGTGTGGTGTGTGTGTGTGTGTGTGCTTATGGGAGGGATCCCAAAAGTTAGATTCTTCCTTTTCCAACCACCACACCACCAAACCTGACCTGTGTGTGTGTGTACCTGCTCTGTGTTGAGACGGGCTGTTAGTTGACTCCCAGCTGTCTTCTGTCAGTGTCTCCGGAGCGGGGTGGCGGTGGGGGGCGGTGGGGTATCAGATGCCCAGGTGCAGGGGTCAGGTTACCCCTCTCCTCCTGATGGCTGGTGTAATGAGGTCATTAGATCCAGCTAATAGGTTGTTGGGGCAGTGAGGCGGGAGAAGGGCCAGGCCAGATCGGCTTCCCCCGCGCCTGCTTACCGTCAGATAACCCTCCATCAGCCAGGTACCTTCCCCCGCCCTTCCCCCTCTCCAGGTAACCCTCTCCTTCTCTGGCTCCCCCTCACCAGGTCCCCTCCCCTCCCTCCCCCCCCACCACCTCCTCCACGCTCACAGCAGGGTAACGAGACACCCTGGAGCCCATGGTACACACAGTACTATCCGAAAGTACTTCTCATACCTGAGACCTGTTTCACCACTTTAGGAGGAGAGGCAGAGTGAGGGAGAGGAGGCGGGGGAGGGAGGAGGGACACAAATTTAGAGAGAGAAAAAGAGAGAAAGAGAGAGAGAGAGAGAGAGAGAGAGAGAGAGAGAGAGAGAGAGAGAGAGAGAGAGAGAGAGATGATGAAGAGTGGAAATAGAGAGAGGGGGGAAAAGAGCAACACAGGGAGGACAGGTGCTTTCGACAGTCAAACTGTCCTTTCCAGGGGGGCTGACGGAGTGACACAGCTGTCACCTTGTGCAGTGGCCCTTCCGTCTGGCTGGCTGGCTGCCTGTCACATCCATCTGTTGCTCCGGTACGATGGCGGGATAACGCTTACATCTACTAATGAATGTGTAGCGCGGGGCCCGTGCGCTTGGCCGCCCGTCACACTGAAGGACGACAGTTCGTAACCCTTCTGAGGGTGTGTGTGCGTGAGTGTGTGTGTGTGTGTGCACAGGAGGGACACAGATTGAGAGAGAGAGAGACAGAGAGAGAGAGAGAGAGAGAGAGAGAGAGAGAGAGAGAGAGAGAGAGAGAGAGAGAGAGACAAAGAGAGAGAGAGAAGACAAAGAGAGAGAGATCGAGCGAAAGTTAGTGAGGGGAGTGTCAGAATGAGACCCTCGAAAGTTTGATAAATGAGGGGTGTAGCTTAGAACAGAAGGAGGCAGGTAGTTGTGTGTGTGTGTGTGTGTGTGCGAGTGTGGGCGAGTGTGGGCGAGTGTGGGCGAGGGGTAGCTGATGATGAGTGAGGCCCTTAGCGAAGAGAGAGAGAGACTGTGTGTCTACCACCAATCAGAAAATGTTCTATTCAACTTCCGCGGATAAAGCTCCATCTGTGACCGTCGCTTCTGTGGAGAGGCTTATCAGGCCGAGCTTGTGGATGTCCTGATAGAAGTGTACCAGCCGGGGCGGACGGGGGATCCTGGAGAATAGACCCACCGAACAATCGCACCCGTTTTTTGGGGGGGTTATTGTTAAAGCCGGAACGGCTTATAAAACTCATTGTGTTCCGTATCTCGTCTCCAGACGGTCGTCGTGACAACAGGCCTCCCCCCCCCCCCCCTAATGTCTGCGTAATGGCAGACATTAGGGGCTCGGGCGCACCAGCTGCATCCCATAATGATCTGCCATTGATCCACAGGGCTCTGGCTGCTCTCTGCTTGGCCCCACCCCCCCGCTCCCCCCACCCTGTTGCTGCCTCCACAATGGAGTGTTGGCCTTTAGCTATGAAACCCCTCTCCCAGTCCCTCCCTTTACCCTCCTTTGAGGCAAATGCCAGCTCATTAAAGACAACACATGTGGCCTTTTTAACCCCCCGTCGGAGCCAGCCGTGGGTACGCAGGGCGCCCAGGAGAGCACCGCACGCGGCCCCCCCCCCCACACACACACACTCAAAGGATGCCGGTTAAGTGGACATGATCACCTGACAAGTTGCTGGGAAGAACACTGGCAGATTAGCTGAGTCACCGTTTGGCTTTGCTGGTGTGTGTGCGTGCGTGTGTGTGAGAAGGTGTGCGTGTGTGTGAGAACGAAGCCATTTTTTTCCCATGTTCATCCTTAAATAAGCACTTTTGGACTCCCCTTTGAAAGCGTGTTCGACTCGACTTTAAAAGCTCAGTTCAAAGCTAAGCTGCAGAAGAGGGAGGACTCTGGAGTGTGCAGACAGAGACCAGAGGCTGTGGGGGGCTGGAGGTTGAAGTGCTTCTGCCTGTCATTAGTGTTGACCTTGGTGGGTAGAGTTAGTCCCCAGGTCTGTCCCAACCTGCTTTTTATCATGAAAAACAGTATGTCTGCATGTCTGTTTGTCCCGCTTTTTTGTCTACTGAGGTGTTCTCATAGCCTTACCAGCTGCTTCACACACACACACACACAGGAGATGACTCTGCGAAGAAGAGAATGAGACTTTTGTCTCCAAGCCAGCCAGTCCTGAGGTGAATAATGAGCCCTGATGAAGAGAGTGACATGGCATCTCATTTCTGCTAGGCTAACACCTGAGCTCCAACCTCAGAACTATCATATGAATTCCGGCAGAGCCCGAGCCTGTGGGATCCTACGCCCCTGTCCGGAGTGTTCCGTTAGGTCCAGTGAGACAGAGTGGGGTCTGGTAGAACTGAGTTTCGCAGGTGCAGGTGTTGTGTTGTTTTGCTCGCGTGTCTCCTGATCTCGTAACTGCTGATGCACTGTCGGACAGGCTGCACCTCACCACACCCAACCGCGACCTCACCGTGACTGGACCATCTCTCCTCCTGTCTTGCCTCTCTCTCTCTCTGTCTTTCCTCTCTCTGTCTCCCCTCTCTCTCCCTCCCTCCCTCCCTCCTTTGTCTATAGATATATATCTCTTTCTCTCTCTTATCTCTCTCTCTCTCTGTCTTTCCTCTCTCTGTTTCCCCTCTCTCTCTCCCTCCCTCCCTCTTTTGTCTATAGATATATCTCTTTCTCTCTCTTATCTCTCTCTCCCTCCCTCCCCCTCTCCCTCCCTCCCTCCCTCCTTCCCTCCCTCCCTCCCTCCCTCCCCCTCCCTCCCTCCCTCCCTCCCTCCCTCCCTCCCTCCCTCCCTCCCTCCCTCCCTCTCTCTCGCTCTCTTCCTGTGCCAGACAGAGCACAGTGACTGTCAGGACCATGAAACAGCATTGTGGTGGTGATGGAGATGGGAACGAGGAGCATGTCTAACCGCTGCATCCGTGTGTGTGTGTGTTTCTTTCAGGGACATCAAACCTGACAACATTCTACTGGATGAGCACGGTAAGACCCGGCAGCCAATCGTCTCTCACGAAGGGCTCTAACCCTCTCCTGTGTGTCTTCCTGTCGAGCGTCTGTCTCTCTGTGTTGCGTGCCGCCCTTGCCGCTGCCATTCGAAGACGCGATCGATGGTCGTGTGTGCGTTGGGAGGGCACGGCGGTGGCTGGAGTGATACAGGATCGGCAACTGACTGGATTGTGTGGATAACGGATGATGTTATCGCGCTCTCCACTGAGCCCCCCCCCCCCCCCCCCCCCCCCCAGCTGTGTTTCCACGAAACACCCCCCACACACACACACCCCTCCCAGCCCTGTGTGACGGGGAGATCCTTTCAGAGATGGGCCGCTAGCTGGATTAGCCGCACTCCCTCAATGACTCTGCGGCCGCGGAACACAACAGGTGCCGCGGAGACGCAGCCAAGCGAGCCGGGCCTAGCGTGACTAGGCTCCGCTGCAAAATCCTTCATCAGTATGCTAATAGAAAAGGGGAAACAATGCTAATAGAAACCTCGCAAACAATGCACACACGCCCACGCCCGTGCACACAGGGATACGCGGTATCGCACGCGGGCCAACACACGCGCACACACACTTTTGACGTCCTCTCCTGCCTGTGGAGGATACTGGGCAGCTGGTTGGAGGACGGAGAGGGGGGTGGGGGGTTATTTGGATGGCAGCCCTTCTGCCACAACAAAGTAGGGAGAGAGGAAGGAAGAAAGGAGAGACTGGGGGGGGGAGGGGAGAGAGGAGGAAGGGCAGACGGATGGAGGGAACCATGGAGGAGAGGATGGGGAGGATAACGGTGGACGATGAGGAGAAGAGAGTGGGAGGAAGGGAGAGAGAGAGAGAGAGAGAGAGAGAGAGAGGGTGGTAACTTGAGCGAGAGAGCAACAATGACAGAGGGAGGTAAACGGACAGAGAGGCGTGAACGGAGAGCGAGAGAGAGAGAGAGCGACGAGAGAGAGCGAGAGAGAAAGAGAAAGAGAGAGAGAGAGAGAGAGGGAGAGAGCTGTGTGACAGCCTCGTCGCTTCCCCCAGGACTGCAGATGTTATCCGCCTCTCGCGGATGATTCCCCCGGCCCCATGATCCGGCACACCTGCCCTGACCACAGAGACGCTCTGCCGTCAGGCGGGCGCTCCGCCGCCCCCCCGCACGCCCCGAGGATGACGCACTCCCATGCTCCCTCCACGTCGCAGGCCGCTCCTTTTTCCTCCGGTCGCTGCCCTTTTAAGGCTCCGCGGATAGAAACAGCAGCACTGGGAGGATGTTTTATAAAAGCGCAGCGATTCATCCAACACAGGTTTATCTCCGGTCCGGTGGGAAATCGTTAGTTTTTTGTTTTTTTTCCTGTCAAAATGATGGACTCTGGCCTCCGACTGAGGTGGCGCTGATAAACGTCGGTTCCTCAGGTGGTGTGTGTCTCTGCTCGGGGAGATGGTGTGACCCTCGACTTGTCCTCATAGGCGTGTGTGTGTGTGCGTGTGTATGTGCAGGCATCGGCTTCGCCTCCCTTGCTCAAACGCACGCACACACATACGAATCCGAAACAGCGACGCAGATACTGGCGTGTACGCAGG
>NC_061064.1:6449540-6533884 GCF_021917145.1 Hypomesus transpacificus | reverse complement strand
AACACCTTCACCATGTATAAACACCCACAGTAACATGTTGTTACAGTTAAAACATCAAGAAAACCCTTCAGCCAGAAGTTACATGCCAAACATTGTAAATGCATGGAAAACGCTATTCAGGAGCTGAAAAGCACTTTAAAGCAATAAAAAAAGGAAAGTCTCTTAAACTGAATCTAAGGGCTACACAGCTTCAGAAAACACCTTTACCATGTATAAACACCCACAGTAACATGTTGTTACAGTTAAAACATCAAGAAAACCTTCAGCCAGAAGTTACATGCCAAACATTGTAAATGCATGGAAAACGCTATTCAGGAGCTGAAAAGCACTTTAAAGCAATAAAAAAAGGAAAGTCTCTTAAACTGAATCTAAGGGCTACACAGCTTCAGAAAACACCTTTACCATGTATAAACACCCACAGTAACGTGTTATTGCAGTTAAAACATCAAGAAAACCCTTCAGCCAGAAGTTAAATGCAAAACATTGTAAATGCATGGAAAACGCTATTCAGGAGCTGAAAAGCACTTTAAAGCAATAAAAAAAGGAAAGTCTCTTAAACTGAATCTAAGGGCTACACAGCTTCAGAAAACACCTTTACCATGTATAAACACCCACAGTAACGTGTTATTACAGTTAAAACATCAAGAAAACCCTTCAGCCAGAAGTTAAATGCAAAACATTGTAAATGCATGGAAAACGCTATTCAGGAGCTGAAAAGCACTTTAAAGCAATAAAAAAAGGAAAGTCTCTTAAACTGAATCTAAGGGCTACACAGCTTCAGAAAACACCTTTACCATGTATAAACACCCACAGTAACATGTTGTTACAGTTAAAACATCAAGAAAACCCTTCAGCCAGAAGTTACATGCCAAACATTGTAAATGCATGGAAAACGCTATTCAGGAGCTGAAAAGCACTTTAAAGCAATAAAAAAAGGAAAGTCTCTTAAACTGAATCTAAGGGCTACACAGCTTCAGAAAACACCTTTACCATATATAAACACCCACAGTAACATGTTGTTACAGTTAAAACATCAAGAAAACCTTCAGCCAGAAGTTACATGCCAAACATTGTAAATGCATGGAAAACGCTATTCAGGAGCTGAAAAGCACTTTAAAGCAATAAAAAAAGGAAAGTCTCTTAAACTGAATCTAAGGGCTACACAGCTTCAGAAAACACCTTTACCATGTATAAACACCCACAGTAACATGTTGTTACAGTTAAAACATCAAGAAAACCTTCAGCCAGAAGTTACATGCCAAACATTGTAAATGCATGGAAAACGCTATTCAGGAGCTGAAAAGCACTTTAAAGCAATAAAAAAAGGAAAGTCTCTTAAACTGAATCTAAGGGCTACACAGCTTCAGAAAACACCTTTACCATGTATAAACACCCACAGTAACATGTTGTTACAGTTAAAACATCAAGAAAACCCTTCAGCCAGAAGTTACATGCCAAACATTGTAAATGCATGGAAAACGCTATTCAGGAGCTGAAAAGCACTTTAAAGCAATAAAAAAAGGAAAGTCTCTTAAACTGAATCTAAGGGCTACACAGCTTCAGAAAACACCTTTACCATGTATAAACACCCACAGTAACGTGTTATTGCAGTTAAAACATCAAGAAAACCCTTCAGACAGAAGTTAAATGCAAAACATTGTAAATGCATGGAAAACGCTATTCAGGAGCTGAAAAGCACTTTAAAGCAATAAAAAAAGGAAAGTCTCTTAAACTGAATCTAAGGGCTACACAGCTTCAGAAAACACCTTTACCATGTATAAACACCCACAGTAACGTGTTATTACAGTTAAAACATCAAGAAAACCCTTCAGCCAGAAGTTACATGCCAAACATTGTAAATGCATGGAAAACGCTATTCAGGAGCTGAAAAGCACTTTAAAGCAATAAAAAAAGGAAAGTCTCTTAAACTGAATCTAAGGGCTACACAGCTTCAGAAAACACCTTTACCATATATAAACACCCACAGTAACATGTTGTTACAGTTAAAACATCAAGAAAACCTTCAGCCAGAAGTTACATGCCAAACATTGTAAATGCATGGAAAACGCTATTCAGGAGCTGAAAAGCACTTTAAAGCAATAAAAAAAGGAAAGTCTCTTAAACTGAATCTAAGGGCTACACAGCTTCAGAAAACACCTTTACCATGTATAAACACCCACAGTAACATGTTGTTACAGTTAAAACATCAAGAAAACCTTCAGCCAGAAGTTACATGCCAAACATTGTAAATGCATGGAAAACGCTATTCAGGAGCTGAAAAGCACTTTAAAGCAATAAAAAAAGGAAAGTCTCTTAAACTGAATCTAAGGGCTACACAGCTTCAGAAAACACCTTTACCATGTATAAACACCCACAGTAACATGTTGTTACAGTTAAAACATCAAGAAAACCCTTCAGCCAGAAGTTACATGCCAAACATTGTAAATGCATGGAAAACGCTATTCAGGAGCTGAAAAGCACTTTAAAGCAATAAAAAAAGGAAAGTCTCTTAAACTGAATCTAAGGGCTACACAGCTTCAGAAAACACCTTTACCATGTATAAACACCCACAGTAACGTGTTATTGCAGTTAAAACATCAAGAAAACCCTTCAGACAGAAGTTAAATGCAAAACATTGTAAATGCATGGAAAACGCTATTCAGGAGCTGAAAAGCACTTTAAAGCAATAAAAAAAGGAAAGTCTCTTAAACTGAATCTAAGGGCTACACAGCTTCAGAAAACACCTTTACCATGTATAAACACCCACAGTAACGTGTTATTACAGTTAAAACATCAAGAAAACCCTTCAGCCAGAAGTTACATGCCAAACATTGTAAATGCATGGAAAACGCTATTCAGGAGCTGAAAAGCACTTTAAAGCAATAAAAAAAGGAAGTCTCTTAAACTGAATATAAGGGCTACACAGCTTCAGAAAACACCTTTACCATATATAAACACCCACAGTAACATGTTGTTACAGTTAAAACATCAAGAAAACCTTCAGCCAGAAGTTACATGCCAAACATTGTAAATGCATGGAAAACGCTATTCAGGAGCTGAAAAGCACTTTAAAGCAATAAAAAAAGGAAAGTCTCTTAAACTGAATCTAAGGGCTACACAGCTTCAGAAAACACCTTTACCATGTATAAACACCCACAGTAACGTGTTATTGCAGTTAAAACATCAAGAAAACCCTTCAGCCAGAAGTTAAATGCAAAACATTGTAAATGCATGGAAAACGCTATTCAGGAGCTGAAAAGCACTTTAAAGCAATAAAAAAAGGAAAGTCTCTTAAACTGAATCTAAGGGCTACACAGCTTCAGAAAACACCTTTACCATGTATAAACACCCACAGTAACGTGTTATTACAGTTAAAACATCAAGAAAACCCTTCAGCCAGAAGTTAAATGCAAAACATTGTAAATGCATGGAAAACGCTATTCAGGAGCTGAAAAGCACTTTAAAGCAATAAAAAAAGGAAAGTCTCTTAAACTGAATCTAAGGGCTACACAGCTTCAGAAAACACCTTTACCATGTATAAACACCCACAGTAACATGTTGTTACAGTTAAAACATCAAGAAAACCTTCAGCCAGAAGTTACATGCCAAACATTGTAAATGCATGGAAAACGCTATTCAGGAGCTGAAAAGCACTTTAAAGCAATAAAAAAAGGAAAGTCTCTTAAACTGAATCTAAGGGCTACACAGCTTCAGAAAACACCTTTACCATGTATAAACACCCACAGTAACGTGTTATTGCAGTTAAAACATCAAGAAAACCCTTCAGACAGAAGTTAAATGCAAAACATTGTAAATGCATGGAAAACGCTATTCAGGAGCTGAAAAGCACTTTAAAGCAATAAAAAAAGGAAAGTCTCTTAAACTGAATCTAAGGGCTACACAGCTTCAGAAAACACCTTTACCATGTATAAACACCCACAGTAACATGTTGTTACAGTTAAAACATCAAGAAAACCCTTCAGCCAGAAGTTACATGCCAAACATTGTAAATGCATGGAAAACGCTATTCAGGAGCTGAAAAGCACTTTAAAGCAATAAAAAAAGGATAGTCTCTTAAACTGAATCTAAGGGCTACACAGCTTCAGAAAACACCTTTACCATATATAAACACCCACAGTAACATGTTGTTACAGTTAAAACATCAAGAAAACCTTCAGCCAGAAGTTACATGCCAAACATTGTAAATGCATGGAAAACGCTATTCAGGAGCTGAAAAGCACTTTAAAGCAATAAAAA
Source organism: Hypomesus transpacificus (assembly GCF_021917145.1). Classification (NCBI taxonomy): domain Eukaryota; kingdom Metazoa; phylum Chordata; class Actinopteri; order Osmeriformes; family Osmeridae; genus Hypomesus; species Hypomesus transpacificus. The sequence continues at coordinate 6,529,627 of NC_061064.1, read as the reverse complement.
AAGGAAAGTCTCTTAAACTGAATCTAAGGGCTACACAGCTTCAGAAAACACCTTTACCATGTATAAACACCCACAGTAACATGTTGTTACAGTTAAAACATCAAGAAAACCCTTCAGCCAGAAGTTACATGCCAAACATTGTAAATGCATGGAAAACGCTATTCAGGAGCTGAAAAGCACTTTAAAGCAATAAAAAAAGGAAAGTCTCTTAAACTGAATCTAAGGGCTACACAGCTTCAGAAAACACCTTTACCATGTATAAACACCCACAGTAACATGTTGTTACAGTTAAAACATCAAGAAAACCCTTCAGCCAGAAGTTACATGCCAAACATTGTAAATGCATGGAAAACGCTATTCAGGAGCTGAAAAGCACTTTAAAGCAATAAAAAAAGGAAAGTCTCTTAAACTGAATCTAAGGGCTACACAGCTTCAGAAAACACCTTTACCATGTATAAACACCCACAGTAACATGTTGTTACAGTTAAAACATCAAGAAAACCCTTCAGCCAGAAGTTACATGCCAAACATTGTAAATGCATGGAAAACGCTATTCAGGAGCTGAAAAGCACTTTAAAGCAATAAAAAAAGGAAAGTCTCTTAAACTGAATCTAAGGGCTACACAGCTTCAGAAAACACCTTTACCATGTATAAACACCCACAGTAACGTGTTATTACAGTTAAAACATCAAGAAAACCCTTCAGCCAGAAGTTACATGCCAAACATTGTAAATGCATGGAAAACGCTATTCAGGAGCTGAAAAGCACTTTAAAGCAATAAAAAAAGGATAGTCTCTTAAACTGAATCTAAGGGCTACACAGCTTCAGAAAACACCTTTACCATATATAAACACCCACAGTAACATGTTGTTACAGTTAAAACATCAAGAAAACCTTCAGCCAGAAGTTACATGCCAAACATTGTAAATGCATGGAAAACGCTATTCAGGAGCTGAAAAGCACTTTAAAGCAATAAAAAAAGGAAAGTCTCTTAAACTGAATCTAAGGGCTACACAGCTTCAGAAAACACCTTTACCATGTATAAACACCCACAGTAACATGTTGTTACAGTTAAAACATCAAGAAAACCCTTCAGCCAGAAGTTACATGCCAAACATTGTAAATGCATGGAAAACGCTATTCAGGAGCTGAAAAGCACTTTAAAGCAATAAAAAAAGGAAAGTCTCTTAAACTGAATCTAAGGGCTACACAGCTTCAGAAAACACCTTTACCATGTATAAACACCCACAGTAACATGTTGTTACAGTTAAAACATCAAGAAAACCCTTCAGCCAGAAGTTAAATGCAAAACATTGTAAATGCATGGAAAACGCTATTCAGGAGCTGAAAAGCACTTTAAAGCAATAAAAAAAGGAAAGTCTCTTAAACTGAATCTAAGGGCTACACAGCTTCAGAAAACACCTTTACCATGTATAAACACCCACAGTAACATGTTGTTACAGTTAAAACATCAAGAAAACCCTTCAGCCAGAAGTTACATGCCAAACATTGTAAATGCATGGAAAACGCTATTCAGGAGCTGAAAAGCACTTTAAAGCAATAAAAAAAGGAAAGTCTCTTAAACTGAATCTAAGGGCTACACAGCTTCAGAAAACACCTTTACCATGTATAAACACCCACAGTAACGTGTTATTGCAGTTAAAACATCAAGAAAACCCTTCAGACAGAAGTTAAATGCAAAACATTGTAAATGCATGGAAAACGCTATTCAGGAGCTGAAAAGCACTTTAAAGCAATAAAAAAAGGAAAGTCTCTTAAACTGAATCTAAGGGCTACACAGCTTCAGAAAACACCTTTACCATGTATAAACACCCACAGTAACGTGTTATTGCAGTTAAAACATCAAGAAAACCCTTCAGACAGAAGTTAAATGCAAAACATTGTAAATGCATGGAAAACGCTATTCAGGAGCTGAAAAGCACTCTAAAGCAATAAAAAAAGGAAAGTCTCTTAAACTGAATCTAAGGGCTACACAGCTTCAGAAAACACCTTTACCATGTATAAACACCCACAGTAACGTGTTATTACAGTTAAAACATCAAGAAAACCCTTCAGCCAGAAGTTACATGTCAAACATTGTAAATGCATGGAAAACGCTATTCAGGAGCTGAAAAGCACTTTAAAGCAATAAAAAAAGGAAAGTCTCTTAAACTGAATCTAAGGGCTACACAGCTTCAGAAAACACCTTCACCATGTATAAACACCCACAGTAACATGTTGTTACAGTTAAAACATCAAGAAAACCCTTCAGCCAGAAGTTACATGCCAAACATTGTAAATGCATGGAAAACGCTATTCAGGAGCTGAAAAGCACTTTAAAGCAATAAAAAAAGGATAGTCTCTTAAACTGAATCTAAGGGCTACACAGCTTCAGAAAACACCTTTACCATGTATAAACACCCACAGTAACATGTTGTTACAGTTAAAACATCAAGAAAACCCTTCAGCCAGAAGTTACATGCCAAACATTGTAAATGCATGGAAAACGCTATTCAGGAGCTGAAAAGCACTTTAAAGCAATAAAAAAAGGATAGTCTCTTAAACTGAATCTAAGGGCTACACAGCTTCAGAAAACACCTTTACCATATATAAACACCCACAGTAACATGTTGTTACAGTTAAAACATCAAGAAAACCTTCAGCCAGAAGTTACATGCCAAACATTGTAAATGCATGGAAAACGCTATTCAGGAGCTGAAAAGCACTTTAAAGCAATAAAAAAAGGAAAGTCTCTTAAACTGAATCTAAGGGCTACACAGCTTCAGAAAACACCTTTACCATGTATAAACACCCACAGTAACATGTTGTTACAGTTAAAACATCAAGAAAACCCTTCAGCCAGAAGTTACATGCCAAACATTGTAAATGCATGGAAAACGCTATTCAGGAGCTGAAAAGCACTTTAAAGCAATAAAAAAAGGAAAGTCTCTTAAACTGAATCTAAGGGCTACACAGCTTCAGAAAACACCTTTACCATGTATAAACACCCACAGTAACATGTTGTTACAGTTAAAACATCAAGAAAACCTTCAGCCAGAAGTTACATGCCAAACATTGTAAATGCATGGAAAACGCTATTCAGGAGCTGAAAAGCACTTTAAAGCAATAAAAAAAGGAAAGTCTCTTAAACTGAATCTAAGGGCTACACAGCTTCAGAAAACACCTTTACCATGTATAAACACCCACAGTAACATGTTGTTACAGTTAAAACATCAAGAAAACCCTTCAGCCAGAAGTTACATGCCAAACATTGTAAATGCATGGAAAACGCTATTCAGGAGCTGAAAAGCACTTTAAAGCAATAAAAAAAGGAAAGTCTCTTAAACTGAATCTAAGGGCTACACAGCTTCAGAAAACACCTTTACCATGTATAAACACCCACAGTAACGTGTTATTGCAGTTAAAACATCAAGAAAACCCTTCAGACAGAAGTTAAATGCAAAACATTGTAAATGCATGGAAAACGCTATTCAGGAGCTGAAAAGCACTTTAAAGCAATAAAAAAAGGAAAGTCTCTTAAACTGAATCTAAGGGCTACACAGCTTCAGAAAACACCTTTACCATGTATAAACACCCACAGTAACGTGTTATTACAGTTAAAACATCAAGAAAACCCTTCAGCCAGAAGTTACATGCCAAACATTGTAAATGCATGGAAAACGCTATTCAGGAGCTGAAAAGCACTTTAAAGCAATAAAAAAAGGAAAGTCTCTTAAACTGAATCTAAGGGCTACACAGCTTCAGAAAACACCTTTACCATGTATAAACACCCACAGTAACATGTTGTTACAGTTAAAACATCAAGAAAACCTTCAGCCAGAAGTTACATGCCAAACATTGTAAATGCATGGAAAACGCTATTCAGGAGCTGAAAAGCACTTTAAAGCAATAAAAAAAGGATAGTCTCTTAAACTGAATCTAAGGGCTACACAGCTTCAGAAAACACCTTTACCATATATAAACACCCACAGTAACATGTTGTTACAGTTAAAACATCAAGAAAACCTTCAGCCAGAAGTTACATGCCAAACATTGTAAATGCATGGAAAACGCTATTCAGGAGCTGAAAAGCACTTTAAAGCAATAAAAAAAGGAAAGTCTCTTAAACTGAATCTAAGGGCTACACAGCTTCAGAAAACACCTTTACCATGTATAAACACCCACAGTAACATGTTGTTACAGTTAAAACATCAAGAAAACCCTTCAGCCAGAAGTTACATGCCAAACATTGTAAATGCATGGAAAACGCTATTCAGGAGCTGAAAAGCACTTTAAAGCAATAAAAAAAGGATAGTCTCTTAAACTGAATCTAAGGGCTACACAGCTTCAGAAAACACCTTTACCATGTATAAACACCCACAGTAACATGTTGTTACAGTTAAAACATCAAGAAAACCTTCAGCCAGAAGTTACATGCCAAACATTGTAAATGCATGGAAAACGCTATTCAGGAGCTGAAAAGCACTTTAAAGCAATAAAAAAAGGAAAGTCTCTTAAACTGAATCTAAGGGCTACACAGCTTCAGAAAACACCTTTACCATGTATAAACACCCACAGTAACATGTTGTTACAGTTAAAACATCAAGAAAACCCTTCAGCCAGAAGTTACATGCCAAACATTGTAAATGCATGGAAAACGCTATTCAGGAGCTGAAAAGCACTTTAAAGCAATAAAAAAAGGAAAGTCTCTTAAACTGAATCTAAGGGCTACACAGCTTCAGAAAACACCTTTACCATGTATAAACACCCACAGTAACGTGTTATTGCAGTTAAAACATCAAGAAAACCCTTCAGACAGAAGTTAAATGCAAAACATTGTAAATGCATGGAAAACGCTATTCAGGAGCTGAAAAGCACTTTAAAGCAATAAAAAAAGGAAAGTCTCTTAAACTGAATCTAAGGGCTACACAGCTTCAGAAAACACCTTTACCATGTATAAACACCCACAGTAACGTGTTATTACAGTTAAAACATCAAGAAAACCCTTCAGCCAGAAGTTACATGCCAAACATTGTAAATGCATGGAAAACGCTATTCAGGAGCTGAAAAGCACTTTAAAGCAATAAAAAAAGGAAAGTCTCTTAAACTGAATCTAAGGGCTACACAGCTTCAGAAAACACCTTTACCATGTATAAACACCCACAGTAACATGTTGTTACAGTTAAAACATCAAGAAAACCCTTCAGCCAGAAGTTACATGCCAAACATTGTAAATGCATGGAAAACGCTATTCAGGAGCTGAAAAGCACTTTAAAGCAATAAAAAAAGGATAGTCTCTTAAACTGAATCTAAGGGCTACACAGCTTCAGAAAACACCTTTACCATGTATAAACACCCACAGTAACATGTTGTTACAGTTAAAACATCAAGAAAACCTTCAGCCAGAAGTTACATGCCAAACATTGTAAATGCATGGAAAACGCTATTCAGGAGCTGAAAAGCACTTTAAAGCAATAAAAAAAGGAAAGTCTCTTAAACTGAATCTAAGGGCTACACAGCTTCAGAAAACACCTTTACCATGTATAAACACCCACAGTAACATGTTGTTACAGTTAAAACATCAAGAAAACCTTCAGCCAGAAGTTACATGCCAAACATTGTAAATGCATGGAAAACGCTATTCAGGAGCTGAAAAGCACTTTAAAGCAATAAAAAAAGGAAAGTCTCTTAAACTGAATCTAAGGGCTACACAGCTTCAGAAAACACCTTTACCATGTATAAACACCCACAGTAACGTGTTGTTACAGTTAAAACATCAAGAAAACCCTTCAGCCAGAAGTTACATGCCAAACATTGTAAATGCATGGAAAACGCTATTCAGGAGCTGAAAAGCACTTTAAAGCAATAAAAAAAGGAAAGTCTCTTAAACTGAATCTAAGGGCTACACAGCTTCAGAAAACACCTTTACCATGTATAAACACCCACAGTAACGTGTTATTACAGTTAAAACATCAAGAAAACCCTTCAGCCAGAAGTTAAATGCAAAACATTGTAAATGCATGGAAAACGCTATTCAGGAGCTGAAAAGCACTTTAAAGCAATAAAAAAAGGAAAGTCTCTTAAACTGAATCTAAGGGCTACACAGCTTCAGAAAACACCTTTACCATGTATAAACACCCACAGTAACGTGTTATTACAGTTAAAACATCAAGAAAACCCTTCAGCCAGAAGTTACATGCCAAACATTGTAAATGCATGGAAAACGCTATTCAGGAGCTGAAAAGCACTTTAAAGCAATAAAAAAAGGAAAGTCTCTTAAACTGAATCTAAGGGCTACACAGCTTCAGAAAACACCTTTACCATGTATAAACACCCACAGTAACATGTTGTTACAGTTAAAACATCAAGAAAACCTTCAGCCAGAAGTTACATGCCAAACATTGTAAATGCATGGAAAACGCTATTCAGGAGCTGAAAAGCACTTTAAAGCAATAAAAAAAGGAAAGTCTCTTAAACTGAATCTAAGGGCTACACAGCTTCAGAAAACACCTTTACCATGTATAAACACCCACAGTAACATGTTGTTACAGTTAAAACATCAAGAAAACCCTTCAGCCAGAAGTTACATGCCAAACATTGTAAATGCATGGAAAACGCTATTCAGGAGCTGAAAAGCACTTTAAAGCAATAAAAAAAGGAAAGTCTCTTAAACTGAATCTAAGGGCTACACAGCTTCAGAAAACACCTTCACCATGTATAAACACCCACAGTAACATGTTGTTACAGTTAAAACATCAAGAAAACCCTTCAGCCAGAAGTTACATGCCAAACATTGTAAATGCATGGAAAACGCTATTCAGGAGCTGAAAAGCACTTTAAAGCAATAAAAAAAGGAAAGTCTCTTAAACTGAATCTAAGGGCTACACAGCTTCAGAAAACACCTTTACCATATATAAACACCCACAGTAACATGTTGTTACAGTTAAAACATCAAGAAAACCTTCAGCCAGAAGTTACATGCCAAACATTGTAAATGCATGGAAAACGCTATTCAGGAGCTGAAAAGCACTTTAAAGCAATAAAAAAAGGAAAGTCTCTTAAACTGAATCTAAGGGCTACACAGCTTCAGAAAACACCTTTACCATGTATAAACACCCACAGTAACATGTTGTTACAGTTAAAACATCAAGAAAACCTTCAGCCAGAAGTTACATGCCAAACATTGTAAATGCATGGAAAACGCTATTCAGGAGCTGAAAAGCACTTTAAAGCAATAAAAAAAGGAAAGTCTCTTAAACTGAATCTAAGGGCTACACAGCTTCAGAAAACACCTTTACCATGTATAAACACCCACAGTAACATGTTGTTACAGTTAAAACATCAAGAAAACCCTTCAGCCAGAAGTTAAATGCAAAACATTGTAAATGCATGGAAAACGCTATTCAGGAGCTGAAAAGCACTTTAAAGCAATAAAAAAAGGAAAGTCTCTTAAACTGAATCTAAGGGCTACACAGCTTCAGAAAACACCTTTACCATGTATAAACACCCACAGTAACGTGTTATTACAGTTAAAACATCAAGAAAACCCTTCAGCCAGAAGTTACATGCCAAACATTGTAAATGCATGGAAAACGCTATTCAGGAGCTGAAAAGCACTTTAAAGCAATAAAAAAAGGAAAGTCTCTTAAACTGAATCTAAGGGCTACACAGCTTCAGAAAACACCTTTACCATGTATAAACACCCACAGTAACATGTTGTTACAGTTAAAACATCAAGAAAACCCTTCAGCCAGAAGTTACATGCCAAACATTGTAAATGCATGGAAAACGCTATTCAGGAGCTGAAAAGCACTTTAAAGCAATAAAAAAAGGATAGTCTCTTAAACTGAATCTAAGGGCTACACAGCTTCAGAAAACACCTTTACCATATATAAACACCCACAGTAACATGTTGTTACAGTTAAAACATCAAGAAAACCTTCAGCCAGAAGTTACATGCCAAACATTGTAAATGCATGGAAAACGCTATTCAGGAGCTGAAAAGCACTTTAAAGCAATAAAAAAAGGAAAGTCTCTTAAACTGAATCTAAGGGCTACACAGCTTCAGAAAACACCTTTACCATGTATAAACACCCACAGTAACGTGTTATTGCAGTTAAAACATCAAGAAAACCCTTCAGCCAGAAGTTAAATGCAAAACATTGTAAATGCATGGAAAACGCTATTCAGGAGCTGAAAAGCACTTTAAAGCAATAAAAAAAGGAAAGTCTCTTAAACTGAATCTAAGGGCTACACAGCTTCAGAAAACACCTTTACCATGTATAAACACCCACAGTAACGTGTTATTACAGTTAAAACATCAAGAAAACCCTTCAGCCAGAAGTTAAATGCAAAACATTGTAAATGCATGGAAAACGCTATTCAGGAGCTGAAAAGCACTTTAAAGCAATAAAAAAAGGAAAGTCTCTTAAACTGAATCTAAGGGCTACACAGCTTCAGAAAACACCTTCACCATGTATAAACACCCACAGTAACATGTTGTTACAGTTAAAACATCAAGAAAACCCTTCAGCCAGAAGTTACATGCCAAACATTGTAAATGCATGGAAAACGCTATTCAGGAGCTGAAAAGCACTTTAAAGCAATAAAAAAAGGAAAGTCTCTTAAACTGAATCTAAGGGCTACACAGCTTCAGAAAACACCTTTACCATATATAAACACCCACAGTAACATGTTGTTACAGTTAAAACATCAAGAAAACCTTCAGCCAGAAGTTACATGCCAAACATTGTAAATGCATGGAAAACGCTATTCAGGAGCTGAAAAGCACTTTAAAGCAATAAAAAAAGGAAAGTCTCTTAAACTGAATCTAAGGGCTACACAGCTTCAGAAAACACCTTTACCATGTATAAACACCCACAGTAACATGTTGTTACAGTTAAAACATCAAGAAAACCTTCAGCCAGAAGTTACATGCCAAACATTGTAAATGCATGGAAAACGCTATTCAGGAGCTGAAAAGCACTTTAAAGCAATAAAAAAAGGAAAGTCTCTTAAACTGAATCTAAGGGCTACACAGCTTCAGAAAACACCTTTACCATGTATAAACACCCACAGTAACATGTTGTTACAGTTAAAACATCAAGAAAACCCTTCAGCCAGAAGTTACATGCCAAACATTGTAAATGCATGGAAAACGCTATTCAGGAGCTGAAAAGCACTTTAAAGCAATAAAAAAAGGAAAGTCTCTTAAACTGAATCTAAGGGCTACACAGCTTCAGAAAACACCTTTACCATGTATAAACACCCACAGTAACGTGTTATTGCAGTTAAAACATCAAGAAAACCCTTCAGACAGAAGTTAAATGCAAAACATTGTAAATGCATGGAAAACGCTATTCAGGAGCTGAAAAGCACTTTAAAGCAATAAAAAAAGGAAAGTCTCTTAAACTGAATCTAAGGGCTACACAGCTTCAGAAAACACCTTTACCATGTATAAACACCCACAGTAACGTGTTATTACAGTTAAAACATCAAGAAAACCCTTCAGCCAGAAGTTACATGCCAAACATTGTAAATGCATGGAAAACGCTATTCAGGAGCTGAAAAGCACTTTAAAGCAATAAAAAAAGGAAAGTCTCTTAAACTGAATCTAAGGGCTACACAGCTTCAGAAAACACCTTTACCATGTATAAACACCCACAGTAACATGTTGTTACAGTTAAAACATCAAGAAAACCTTCAGCCAGAAGTTACATGCCAAACATTGTAAATGCATGGAAAACGCTATTCAGGAGCTGAAAAGCACTTTAAAGCAATAAAAAAAGGAAAGTCTCTTAAACTGAATCTAAGGGCTACACAGCTTCAGAAAACACCTTTACCATGTATAAACACCCACAGTAACATGTTGTTACAGTTAAAACATCAAGAAAACCTTCAGCCAGAAGTTACATGCCAAACATTGTAAATGCATGGAAAACGCTATTCAGGAGCTGAAAAGCACTTTAAAGCAATAAAAAAAGGAAAGTCTCTTAAACTGAATCTAAGGGCTACACAGCTTCAGAAAACACCTTTACCATGTATAAACACCCACAGTAACATGTTGTTACAGTTAAAACATCAAGAAAACCCTTCAGCCAGAAGTTACATGCCAAACATTGTAAATGCATGGAAAACGCTATTCAGGAGCTGAAAAGCACTTTAAAGCAATAAAAAAAGGAAAGTCTCTTAAACTGAATCTAAGGGCTACACAGCTTCAGAAAACACCTTTACCATGTATAAACACCCACAGTAACGTGTTATTGCAGTTAAAACATCAAGAAAACCCTTCAGACAGAAGTTAAATGCAAAACATTGTAAATGCATGGAAAACGCTATTCAGGAGCTGAAAAGCACTTTAAAGCAATAAAAAAAGGAAAGTCTCTTAAACTGAATCTAAGGGCTACACAGCTTCAGAAAACACCTTTACCATGTATAAACACCCACAGTAACGTGTTATTACAGTTAAAACATCAAGAAAACCCTTCAGCCAGAAGTTACATGCCAAACATTGTAAATGCATGGAAAACGCTATTCAGGAGCTGAAAAGCACTTTAAAGCAATAAAAAAAGGATAGTCTCTTAAACTGAATATAAGGGCTACACAGCTTCAGAAAACACCTTTACCATATATAAACACCCACAGTAACATGTTGTTACAGTTAAAACATCAAGAAAACCTTCAGCCAGAAGTTACATGCCAAACATTGTAAATGCATGGAAAACGCTATTCAGGAGCTGAAAAGCACTTTAAAGCAATAAAAAAAGGAAAGTCTCTTAAACTGAATCTAAGGGCTACACAGCTTCAGAAAACACCTTTACCATGTATAAACACCCACAGTAACGTGTTATTGCAGTTAAAACATCAAGAAAACCCTTCAGCCAAAAGTTAAATGCAAAACATTGTAAATGCATGGAAAACGCTATTCAGGAGCTGAAAAGCACTTTAAAGCAATAAAAAAAGGAAAGTCTCTTAAACTGAATCTAAGGGCTACACAGCTTCAGAAAACACCTTTACCATGTATAAACACCCACAGTAACGTGTTATTACAGTTAAAACATCAAGAAAACCCTTCAGCCAGAAGTTAAATGCAAAACATTGTAAATGCATGGAAAACGCTATTCAGGAGCTGAAAAGCACTTTAAAGCAATAAAAAAAGGAAAGTCTCTTAAACTGAATCTAAGGGCTACACAGCTTCAGAAAACACCTTTACCATGTATAAACACCCACAGTAACATGTTGTTACAGTTAAAACATCAAGAAAACCTTCAGCCAGAAGTTACATGCCAAACATTGTAAATGCATGGAAAACGCTATTCAGGAGCTGAAAAGCACTTTAAAGCAATAAAAAAAGGAAAGTCTCTTAAACTGAATCTAAGGGCTACACAGCTTCAGAAAACACCTTTACCATGTATAAACACCCACAGTAACGTGTTATTGCAGTTAAAACATCAAGAAAACCCTTCAGACAGAAGTTAAATGCAAAACATTGTAAATGCATGGAAAACGCTATTCAGGAGCTGAAAAGCACTTTAAAGCAATAAAAAAAGGAAAGTCTCTTAAACTGAATCTAAGGGCTACACAGCTTCAGAAAACACCTTTACCATGTATAAACACCCACAGTAACATGTTGTTACAGTTAAAACATCAAGAAAACCCTTCAGCCAGAAGTTACATGCCAAACATTGTAAATGCATGGAAAACGCTATTCAGGAGCTGAAAAGCACTTTAAAGCAATAAAAAAAGGATAGTCTCTTAAACTGAATCTAAGGGCTACACAGCTTCAGAAAACACCTTTACCATATATAAACACCCACAGTAACATGTTGTTACAGTTAAAACATCAAGAAAACCTTCAGCCAGAAGTTACATGCCAAACATTGTAAATGCATGGAAAACGCTATTCAGGAGCTGAAAAGCACTTTAAAGCAATAAAAAAAGGAAAGTCTCTTAAACTGAATCTAAGGGCTACACAGCTTCAGAAAACACCTTTACCATGTATAAACACCCACAGTAACATGTTGTTACAGTTAAAACATCAAGAAAACCCTTCAGCCAGAAGTTACATGCCAAACATTGTAAATGCATGGAAAACGCTATTCAGGAGCTGAAAAGCACTTTAAAGCAATAAAAAAAGGAAAGTCTCTTAAACTGAATCTAAGGGCTACACAGCTTCAGAAAACACCTTTACCATGTATAAACACCCACAGTAACATGTTGTTACAGTTAAAACATCAAGAAAACCCTTCAGACAGAAGTTAAATGCAAAACATTGTAAATGCATGGAAAACGCTATTCAGGAGCTGAAAAGCACTTTAAAGCAATAAAAAAAGGAAAGTCTCTTAAACTGAATCTAAGGGCTACACAGCTTCAGAAAACACCTTTACCATGTATAAACACCCACAGTAACATGTTGTTACAGTTAAAACATCAAGAAAACCCTTCAGCCAGAAGTTACATGCCAAACATTGTAAATGCATGGAAAACGCTATTCAGGAGCTGAAAAGCACTTTAAAGCAATAAAAAAAGGAAAGTCTCTTAAACTGAATCTAAGGGCTACACAGCTTCAGAAAACACCTTTACCATGTATAAACACCCACAGTAACGTGTTATTGCAGTTAAAACATCAAGAAAACCCTTCAGACAGAAGTTAAATGCAAAACATTGTAAATGCATGGAAAACGCTATTCAGGAGCTGAAAAGCACTTTAAAGCAATAAAAAAAGGAAAGTCTCTTAAACTGAATCTAAGGGCTACACAGCTTCAGAAAACACCTTTACCATGTATAAACACCCACAGTAACATGTTGTTACAGTTAAAACATCAAGAAAACCTTCAGCCAGAAGTTACATGCCAAACATTGTAAATGCATGGAAAACGCTATTCAGGAGCTGAAAAGCACTTTAAAGCAATAAAAAAAGGAAAGTCTCTTAAACTGAATCTAAGGGCTACACAGCTTCAGAAAACACCTTTACCATGTATAAACACCCACAGTAACATGTTGTTACAGTTAAAACATCAAGAAAACCCTTCAGCCAGAAGTTACATGCCAAACATTGTAAATGCATGGAAAACGCTATTCAGGAGCTGAAAAGCACTTTAAAGCAATAAAAAAAGGAAAGTCTCTTAAACTGAATCTAAGGGCTACACAGCTTCAGAAAACACCTTTACCATGACACCCACAGTAACATGTTGTTACAGTTAAAACATCAAGAAAACCCTTCAGACAGAAGTTAAATGCAAAACATTGTAAATGCATGGAAAACGCTATTCAGGAGCTGAAAAGCACTTTAAAGCAATAAAAAAAGGAAAGTCTCTTAAACTGAATCTAAGGGCTACACAGCTTCAGAAAACACCTTCACCATGTATAAACACCCACAGTAACATGTTGTTACAGTTAAAACATCAAGAAAACCCTTCAGCCAGAAGTTACATGCCAAACATTGTAAATGCATGGAAAACGCTATTCAGGAGCTGAAAAGCACTTTAAAGCAATAAAAAAAGGAAAGTCTCTTAAACTGAATCTAAGGGCTACACAGCTTCAGAAAACACCTTTACCATGTATAAACACCCACAGTAACGTGTTATTGCAGTTAAAACATCAAGAAAACCCTTCAGACAGAAGTTAAATGCAAAACATTGTAAATGCATGGAAAACGCTATTCAGGAGCTGAAAAGCACTTTAAAGCAATAAAAAAAGGAAAGTCTCTTAAACTGAATCTAAGGGCTACACAGCTTCAGAAAACACCTTTACCATGTATAAACACCCACAGTAACGTGTTATTGCAGTTAAAACATCAAGAAAACCCTTCAGACAGAAGTTAAATGCAAAACATTGTAAATGCATGGAAAACGCTATTCAGGAGCTGAAAAGCACTCTAAAGCAATAAAAAAAGGAAAGTCTCTTAAACTGAATCTAAGGGCTACACAGCTTCAGAAAACACCTTTACCATGTATAAACACCCACAGTAACGTGTTATTACAGTTAAAACATCAAGAAAACCCTTCAGCCAGAAGTTACATGTCAAACATTGTAAATGCATGGAAAACGCTATTCAGGAGCTGAAAAGCACTTTAAAGCAATAAAAAAAGGAAAGTCTCTTAAACTGAATCTAAGGGCTACACAGCTTCAGAAAACACCTTCACCATGTATAAACACCCACAGTAACATGTTGTTACAGTTAAAACATCAAGAAAACCCTTCAGCCAGAAGTTACATGCCAAACATTGTAAATGCATGGAAAACGCTATTCAGGAGCTGAAAAGCACTTTAAAGCAATAAAAAAAGGATAGTCTCTTAAACTGAATCTAAGGGCTACACAGCTTCAGAAAACACCTTTACCATGTATAAACACCCACAGTAACATGTTGTTACAGTTAAAACATCAAGAAAACCCTTCAGCCAGAAGTTACATGCCAAACATTGTAAATGCATGGAAAACGCTATTCAGGAGCTGAAAAGCACTTTAAAGCAATAAAAAAAGGATAGTCTCTTAAACTGAATCTAAGGGCTACACAGCTTCAGAAAACACCTTTACCATATATAAACACCCACAGTAACATGTTGCTACAGTTATAACATCAAGAAAACCTTCAGCCAGAAGTTACATGCCAAACATTGTAAATGCATGGAAAACGCTATTCAGGAGCTGAAAAGCACTTTAAAGCAATAAAAAAAGGAAAGTCTCTTAAACTGAATCTAAGGGCTACACAGCTTCAGAAAACACCTTTACCATGTATAAACACCCACAGTAACATGTTGTTACAGTTAAAACATCAAGAAAACCTTCAGCCAGAAGTTACATGCCAAACATTGTAAATGCATGGAAAACGCTATTCAGGAGCTGAAAAGCACTTTAAAGCAATAAAAAAAGGAAAGTCTCTTAAACTGAATCTAAGGGCTACACAGCTTCAGAAAACACCTTTACCATGTATAAACACCCACAGTAAGATGTTGTTACAGTTAAAACATCAAGAAAACCCTTCAGACAGAAGTTAAATGCAAAACATTGTAAATGCATGGAAAACGCTATTCAGGAGCTGAAAAGCACTTTAAAGCAATAAAAAAAGGAAAGTCTCTTAAACTGAATCTAAGGGCTACACAGCTTCAGAAAACACCTTCACCATGTATAAACACCCACAGTAACATGTTGTTACAGTTAAAACATCAAGAAAACCCTTCAGCCAGAAGTTACATGCCAAACATTGTAAATGCATGGAAAACGCTATTCAGGAGCTGAAAAGCACTTTAAAGCAATAAAAAAAGGAAAGTCTCTTAAACTGAATCTAAGGGCTACACAGCTTCAGAAAACACCTTTACCATGTATAAACACCCACAGTAACGTGTTATTGCAGTTAAAACATCAAGAAAACCCTTCAGACAGAAGTTAAATGCAAAACATTGTAAATGCATGGAAAACGCTATTCAGGAGCTGAAAAGCACTTTAAAGCAATAAAAAAAGGAAAGTCTCTTTAAACTGAATCTAAGGGCTACACAGCTTCAGAAAACACCTTTACCATGTATAAACACCCACAGTAACGTGTTATTGCAGTTAAAACATCAAGAAAACCCTTCAGACAGAAGTTAAATGCAAAACATTGTAAATGCATGGAAAACGCTATTCAGGAGCTGAAAAGCACTCTAAAGCAATAAAAAAAGGAAAGTCTCTTAAACTGAATCTAAGGGCTACACAGCTTCAGAAAACACCTTTACCATGTATAAACACCCACAGTAACGTGTTATTACAGTTAAAACATCAAGAAAACCCTTCAGCCAGAAGTTACATGTCAAACATTGTAAATGCATGGAAAACGCTATTCAGGAGCTGAAAAGCACTTTAAAGCAATAAAAAAAGGAAAGTCTCTTAAACTGAAACTAAGGGCTACACAGCTTCAGAAAACACCTTCACCATGTATAAACACCCACAGTAACATGTTGTTACAGTTAAAACATCAAGAAAACCCTTCAGCCAGAAGTTACATGCCAAACATTGTAAATGCATGGAAAACGCTATTCAGGAGCTGAAAAGCACTTTAAAGCAATAAAAAAAGGATAGTCTCTTAAACTGAATCTAAGGGCTACACAGCTTCAGAAAACACCTTCACCATGTATAAACACCCACAGTAACATGTTGTTACAGTTAAAACATCAAGAAAACCCTTCAGCCAGAAGTTACATGCCAAACATTGTAAATGCATGGAAAACGCTATTCAGGAGCTGAAAATCACTTTAAAGCAATAAAAAAAGGATAGTCTCTTAAACTGAATATAAGGGCTACACAGCTTCAGAAAACACCTTTACCATGTATAAACACCCACAGTAACATGTTGTTACAGTTAAAACATCAAGAAAACCTTCAGCCAGAAGTTACATGCCAAACATTGTAAATGCATGGAAAACGCTATTCAGGAGCTGAAAAGCACTTTAAAGCAATAAAAAAAGGAATGTATTTTAAACTGAATCTAAGGGCTACACAGCTTCAGAAAACACCTTTACCATGTATAAACACCCACAGTAACATGTTGTTACAGTTAAAACATCAAGAAAACCCTTCAGCCAGAAGTTACATGCCAAACATCCCATCTAGCACAGTTGTTTAGAAAACTTAACCATGTAACAAAACAGCCTAGTTGTTGCCTTCTACAAACATGGCTACCACAGTGATAGTTTCAAGCAATGCCTTTTTTTCTTCTTCTGAAGATAGCAGAGATACTGTTTTATTGACCTAGATGTGCTGAATTTAAATCGTTGCTAGTAGTGCGAAAAAAAAACCTGTACCCTGCAATTTGTGCTACAGCTTGATAAGTTGCAGCAACAAGTTTGCAACGGGACCTCACAAACGGTTGAACAACACTTACAAGGGCCCCAGCGTCAAGGTGATGGCGAGAGATTCAGTGAGCTGATCTCATTCTCTCCACACGAGAAGGAGGGCGGGGTCTCACAGCATCGTCACTAGCTCTTCATTGTACGGCTGCTGATGCTGAGCCGTCGCTGAAAAAAATATCCCAGGCCATGGATACGGTTTTAGGCTATAATACATCGTGCATATTAATTATACGGTAAGGAATATTTTCCTCATCTTGTACAGTTATGGATGGATTGCAATTTCAGATGTTACAAATGTATCCTACAAATAGTCTATGCTATGGCCTGGAATTAAAAAGGAATGGCAAACCCACTGCGCTGGCAGGTTAATAATTCTTTAGGCAAGGCAACAGATCGTCTTCTTTTGAGCTCAAGCGACTGATAAAAATACTTGAGTCGGATGAGTCGTTTTCATGTAATCATTGAGATAATGGTGAACTGTACGTGCTCAATGGCCGTGTAGTTCTCGGTCGAAAGTACCAATGGCCTGCGCATTGAGGACACACAGCCTACTGTAACCCTCAAAGATGACGCGGAAATTGCCGGGGGTAGCCAAGGCATCTTTTTGCGAGAGCCATTTTAAACGTTTAACGATAACATGCTTTATTCTAACACCCGTCTTCTCGGTTTTGCAACCGATTTTCAGACACATGATGTCCAAGCTCATTTGTTGATAGCCAACATGCCGGAGGTAGAGCTGGTCGCACATAGCCGGTCCTATAGAGCGTTCATACAGTAATTGTCCTAGTCACTGCATTTTGTTTCCTGACTTACAGCCTCGGTTTATTGTCAACGATAAAGATAGGCCAATTTCAACCTGACATTTATTAGATGTGGTCATAGCCCTTGTAATGTAAGATATAACATTTATTTTCTAGTCTTCACAGGCATCAGAAATATTTTGAGCATTAGAAAAATTTGATGACTGTGTCAATCATCCTTAGGCCAACTGTAGACCTGGAACAAGAAGGGCTATCAACAGGGGAAGAAACTTTGATAGATTGGATTCATTTGGAGTCATTTGGAGCCTTTAGTTTCTCTGCATTAGCTTCCAAATGCTTCATTTGCTGTGCAATCAATAAGACTAACAGACAGCTTGGAAGTCTTGGCTATATGAAAATTGCAAATGCAAATTCTAAGTGAAGACTTTAAGTGTCTCAGTCATTCCACAGTGAGCATTTAAATGTCTGATATAGCAACCAAAACTCATTTCTACTTAGCCTGTGTTATTACAGCTATAGTTAGAAATCATAAATATGTCCCTTTAAACTGATATTAAAGCTTTTTTTACCGTAGTCTGCTAGAATTAGATTAATATTCTTTTATAAAAGCTCCAATCCAACAACTACCGCCAGACAACCCAAATAATCACACTGGACGGACGTCATGTCATAGCAGTCGGAGTCAGATGGCTGAGCGGTGAGCTAGTAATCAGAAGGTTGCCGGATCGATTCCCCGCCGTGCCAAATGACGTTGTGTCCTTGGGCAAGGCACTTCACCCTACTTGCCTCGGGGAGAATGTCCCTGTACTTACTGTAAGTCGCTCTGGATAAGAGCGTCTGCTAAATGACTAAATGTAAATGTAAATGTAATAATCAGAATCTTCATTAGAAATGTTTCGAAAAAAGACATTTCTCATAGACACAACCTGGCTGGAGTAATATGGAGCACACAGAAATACGATCTGACATGTCTAGCTGTGGCATTAGGCATGCATTACATTCTCACACCAGAAAAAAAAATGTATTGGAGAAAAAGATAATCCTGCTCAAAAATAAAACCAGAAAGTAGATTATGCCGTGTTTGTATGCAGGAGAAATGTTCATATGTTATACTGTGTGCCATTTTTGAATGAGGTAGTATACTATAGTAATGAGGTACTTCAGTAGATAGTATGGAGGTGAAAACCTCATCCCAGTGTCTTGCATGTGGTCGGAATACAGAACTCCTCAATCTCCTGTTTCCTTCTGTACTTGTTCTTAACAGGATGTAACTCCACAGTACTGTCACAGTAGTGCAAGAAGCTGGCACGGAACATCCTTATTTACGGCTGTTGTATATGGGCGACTTAACATCGTCTGGGGAAGGTTGCAGCTACTCGCAAATGTGATGTCTCAGTGGAAACCAAACTGGGTCAGGGTGCCAGCAGGCCGTGTGGTAGAGGGCGCGTGTGCGGCGCACCATAGCGGCCATCAGAGATGGTCAGAGGGCTATACCGGCCACTGAGACAAGCTGCTTATCCAACAATGTCATTTCCCAAATCCTTGCTGCTCAGTCGCCACAAAGAGACCAAGAGAGAAGTGCACAACAGTGAGTAGTACTCACTCAATAGCCCCTCCTTCCTGTTATTCTCCTACTCCTAATTACTGTATGTGCTGGAGGTTTTGAAAACCTTGTCACATACATGGAAGCTGCTAGGTCTTCAAGGACTAAGTTACAGTGGGCCTACTTGCTATTCAGAAATATCATAAACCAATTAAGCTAATGCTTTAGCTTGCAGTAATGATGGGCTTGTAAAATTAAAACTTGATTATGCACTGGTGCACATTAACATCAAGTCAGGATGCCCACATGTACCGGACACCAGACAGATTCCTGATCCGATTGAGCTTACATAAAAGGAACTTGATGAGACACAGTGTGAGAGAGAGTGACAGAGACAGAGAGACAGAGAGAGAGAGAAAGAGAGAGAAGGAGTTCACCACCACCAGATAAAGAATATGTCAATAACGATAGTCAGAAGACTTCTGCTGGGTGGGTGGACACCTAACTGCATTCAGACCCGCCTCCTTTGTTTCTGGCCCGCCCCTCTGCAGCGTGGCTGGTTTCTGGGTTAATACAGCATTAGCGGTGTGTCGACAGCAGTGTGGACAGTAGTGTGGACAGTAGTGTCCAGATGTGTGTCTGCCTCTGTCTGGCTACTGGCTAACCTTAGCTGCCAATGGCTCATGTCACCATGTGCAAGGTTTACAAGTCATGTGTTATTGTGTATGATGTTTCAAGGACACGGCCTTTTCAAGTAGACCTGATTGCAGTGCTAGTAGGAGGTAAAGAAAGGTAGGCCTAAATCTACTTGTTGAGTATAGGTACAAAAGTATATAAAGATTCCTCCCATTTATGAATTATACTCTTATTCTATGCCAGTTCCTCTTTCATATCATAATGGCATAATAAAGTTTGGGAACACTGCGGGCAATTTGCACAAATTCAAGGATTCACCTCCAAACAACCTTAAGTAAATACCATAAGTGTGGCAAAACAAAAAAAAGTGTTCTAGCTGAAGAAGTAACTATTGATCAGAATTGCTTAGGCTTCTGGATATATTGACCCTTTTATTCTTCCGTGACCAACCAGATCAAAAACAGTGCTTAGGCCTGATCATTAATTAGCTGTTGGTGATGCTGGTACAACTTTACACAGTTCAACATAACTACATCTATATTTAAGTCACTTGGGTGAGTTTCTTCAAATCACAAGTCACTAATCAGTGCCAGGCACTCAAATGCAAGTTGGTAAAACTGTACACTGAAAGAAAGGCAAGCATAATGATATAGGCTTGTCATAGAGCGGGCCACTCAGGGATATTTATGGTTGGCCACGGCTGTGCCTATTAGTAATTCCTGTATGCCGCATGTAGGCTGTGAAAATGTCTTTATTGGCATGGTTACTGGATGAACTTTCCCATTAAACAGAGATTCTAGAACCAAAACGTCCCTTGTTTAAATATTAAGTCTGTGTACTGGATGGTCACTTGATGGACTACCTCTTTAAACCGAAGTGAGTGTTCTGGTACCATCACTTCCCTCGTTTAAATATTGAGACCCTGGGGTCTCCGGGGTGGAAACGCTGTGTGTGAGTGGGTAACTTCTATAGCCCCTCTATAACTTCTATAGCTCTTATAGTAAACTGCAAGTCAAGCTGAAGTAGCTGTTTAGATCGCCCTGTAAAGACATCAAAGCCCAGAAGGGAGAACGATATCTCAGAGTCCATGTAGCCTCCTTTCCACCCCTAGACTCTACTTTTCTCCCCCTTAGCTCTCACTCTCTCTCTCTCTCTCTCTCTCTCTCTCTCTCTCTCTCTCTCTCTCTCTCTCTCTCTCTCTCTCTCTCTCTCTCTCTGCGTGTATTATTGTTACTTAAAATGTTACACCGAGTGAACCAGAACTAAAGATAAACCCAGAAGGACAAAAAAAAAGCAAACCAGCTACACAGTTCTGTAGCTATCTAGGTGTCCTCTGGGAAGGAAGATAAACTCTACTCCTAGCAGCAATCCCTGCTACTGTGATCCGAGTGTCCTTTAAGTGGACTGGTGATTTCCCCTCCCTTCCCTTTAAGTAGATTTTCTTAGAAAACTCGGCCATCGGTCATCCCTGTCCACTGCATGGGTTAATTAGGGTTGAGGAAGGGTGTCGAGATGAATTGGGTAGGTTTGTAAGCGTGTGGGTGGCGACTGGTAGGGTGCTAAATAGACAGTCGATAAGGTTGTGTCTCCTCTCTAGTCTCTGTTACAAGTTTTCCATGCAAAATGGCTGAGCAGGTCACAAGCTTAAACGACCCTCCTGAGAGCAGCACACACTGAATCTGTCCGTTTGCATTTAACTGAATTTCTCGTCGGCCGTTAATGGAGGGATGCCTTTGATGAAGCATTGATGTCAGACATCTTCTGGTGAAGACATGACATATACTTTCAATGAGGATTGCATACATAGTGGTCGGAATGCACTCTCCAAGCCAAATGTATTCATTAGTACAGCATGTGTAGTCTAGCCTTAATAATCTATAGGAGAACTGACTTGTTAGACTCAACATAGATCTACCTTTGTCAAGCCTTGCTGTGTACCACATAATCAAGCTTTGAAGGAGGCAACCTCAGGACCTTGGACAGGGAGACTGAGTAGTCCATAGCTGACTGACCATACTTCAAAGGCCTCTCTCTCTCTCTCTCTTTATCGCCTCTCCCTCTCCCTCACATACCCACTCTGAAGAACAGTGCAATTTAGAGTGTCATCTCTTTAATCATCATGACGTCACCCAGCCATGAGCATATGGATGGATCGACGCCTCCTTTCCAGTCATAGAACAGCCAGTGCTTTTCAAGCCCACAAACAGTACTAGCTCTTGGAATGTTCCAGTCTGTTTCTGTGCTGTCCTGTGAAGCCGCATCATTACATCCTTAGAGACAGGAAGTAGGTTTCCTTCTCCAGTTGGCTCCAAGCGTGCAGTGGAATTGCTGCAGCGTACCGGCATGTTGCCGAGCGACGCTGGGCCATTCAGTCACTGGAACCCCTCAGGCACCTTCCCCACACTGCTTTGTCCAAGCCAATCATGTCAAGGCAGTGTGTCACAAGTATCAACTTTGGCGCTCTGCTCAATAACCCATATATGTGACTTTTGCCGCTGCTGCTACTACAGCAGTTATTTATATTTCTGCTGTTACTCTAGGAATCCACACTTCTCTTATCCTGTAACTGAGACATTAGCTTTCATTTTCTGAAATGAAATACATATATGTATAGCCTAAACGGACAAACCAACGTAAATGTTGGAAGTGTGCATGGTGTATTTGTTTAAATACATGTTTAATTTGAACAGTAAATGAGAAAGAAATATGCCTTTTTGGTTCTACGTTTCAATATTTCACCGAAATAGGACTGTGACACGGGTCTGACCTATAACACCTGTTAAACCATACTGTAACACCAAACTAACACCATACTGTCACACCTGGTCTTTCTTCAACTCAGACTGAGCTGTCAACCTCTGGCAAGGAGAGAAACATGCTTTCACACTCTCAATGGAGACTGACCCCTTTTCTGAGCAGTCACTGACCCTCACCGTGTTCTGAGATACCATGTCTAATGCTCTCTGTCTCTCTCTGTCTCTCTCTGTCTCTCTCTGTCTCTCTCTGTCTCTCTCTGTCTCTCTCTGTCTCTCTCTGTCTCTCTCTGTCTCTCTCTGTCTCTCTCTGTCTCTCTCTCTCTCTCTCTCTCTCTCTCTCTCTCTGTGTCTCTCTGTGTCTCTCTGTGTCTCTCTGTGTCTCTCTGTGTCTCTCTCTCTGTCTCTCTCATCTCAGATCTTGGGTTTATTAAGAGAATGAGGAAGAGGAAGAGCTGGAAACCTCGGAAGGGCCTCAGCACATTTCTGTGAAGTCTCAATGAGAGCATCGGAGGACGGGCAGTAGCATTCAACCTAATGGCTAAGAAGGGGCGAACCAAGGGCGACAAGCCCGAAGCCCTCATCTCTGCCCTGCAGGCAGCCAACGAAGATCTCAGGTCCAAACTAACTGACATTCAAATAGAACTACATCAGGAGAAATGCAAGGTAAGCACCTGGGTTAAACGGTAGGTCTTTGCTGTAGGGCTCATATGTAACATAAGCAGCCACAATCCCTCAGAACTGTAAACAGTCTATGCCTGTGCTGATGAAATCATTTGAACACACTTACACCCTCGACTTTTGTGCTGTTCTGTATGTGTAAAGCTTTGCCAGTGTGTAAGGAAGTGAACCAGGATAGATTCATTGTCACATTTACCTCGTCTGATGTTGTTCTTTGGTTTGCGTAGTCCACCGTCTTACATGTGTAAGTGTGACAGTAACATGAGGACCTTTAAACTTCATCCATACACATTAAACAGTGCCAACTGGTCACCATCACCCAATGACTGTTCTATTATTGCCTAAACATTAGACCTTGCCCTTGCTTTACTGTCACAAGGCTGGGGAAAAAAACAGCACAACTACATTAAATAACCACAGGTTTCAATAACAACATGACCAGTGATACAGGGTCAAGTGAAAAGGTGACCATCGATGCAGAGGGGTTGTAACCTTTAACCTGTGTGTGTGTGTCCAGGTGAGCAGGCTGGAGCGGGAGAAGGTCCAGGAGGCCAAGCGCATCCGGGAGCAGGAGCAGCACCGGCACACGGCCGCGCTGACGGAGCAGCGGGCCAAGTGGCACGAGGAGAAGCAGAAGGACCTGCAGGCGCTGAGGGAGAGCCTGGTGAGGCAGCACGAGCAGGAGCTGGCCCGCACCGCCAAGATCAGGGACGCCGAGAACCAGCGGCTGAAAGCGGCCATCAGCGCCATACGGGACGGAAGTGGGGAGAAGGTACGGCGGAGGGCTCGCCTAGACTGGGGTCGGGGGGTCAGGGGTCGAAAAGGCCTTTGACAACCCCCTCAGTAGGACCGAACTTAAGAAAAGTATTTCCGAAAACTAGTTTCGCTCCCACCATACGCCATCCTAAACCTCTCATATCCCCCTCCTCGTCTGCCCCGTGACCAAGGTGCGCACGGCGCTGACCCTCGAGGCCAAGGAGGACGCGCGGCGCTTCTTCGACCAGGAGCGCGTCAAGCTGCTGCAGGAGATCGCCGAGCTCAAGTCCACCAAGAAGCAGACGGACGAGGCGCTCAGCACCATGATCCAGGCCGACAAGATGAAGGCCGGGGACCTGCGCTCCGAGCACCAGCAGCACCAGGAGCAGATCTCCAAGATCAAGTGGGACTCGGAGAGGGACATACGCAGACTGGTACGCACGCACGCGTCACATTCTACATTTGGTCATTTAGCAGACGCTCTTATTCAGAGCGACTTACAGTACAGGGACGTTCCCCCCCGAGGCAAGTAGGGTGAAGTGCCTTGCCCGAAGACATGTCATTTGGCACGGCCGGGAATCGAACCGGCAACCTTCTGATTTACATTTACGCATTTAGCAGACGCTTTTATCCAAAGCGACCGCCAAGAGAGAGCTTTACAAAGAAGCATAGGTCACTGATCATAACAACGAGGTAGTCCCAAACATTGCAAGCAGCCAAAACATGAAGCATACATTGTGAAAAACTTAATAAGTGCCAAAGGGAAGACCCATAAGAGCATGCAGTTATACAAGTTACAAATTAAAAACAACATGATCCCAAAAAAGACTATACCTGTAGAAGAACAATCAACAGTAAAATATTTCACAGCAAGTACAAGAGTTAACTTCGTTATAACTAACCTACAAGAGCAACACGTCTTTGTGATCCTGGAGGAAACTAACTGTCAGATCCAATCAAGCATTCCTAAGTGCCGTTGTACTCCCGGAACAAGTGTGTCTTGAGTCTTGAGTCAAGTGGGGAGACAGTCCAATCGGCCAGTCTGACTTTCATAAATAAATTGAGGTAGTCGGTGACACAGCGCAGAAGATAAGTAATCAGCAGGGCTGTGATTGTCTAACACCTTTTTGTAAAGCTCAACTCATTGATAGTCACACGCGCCATGCTAATATCAATGCATAAAAGAGGAATCAATGCTACCATTTCTCTGTTGAACAGACTGATTACAGGCTGATCACAAGGCTATCACAACCATGTCATGGAGCCATGCATGTGATCCATTTGAATGGCTTTTTCTTTTTCTTTTTGGTAGCCCGATTCCCTAACCGCTCAGCCATCTGACCCTCCTTTCGAGGCAGCGCTAGCTCACGAAGGAGTGCTAGTATGCATGTCTGTGTGTGTGCGGGGCCTGTATGTGAGTAGCATGCCGACGCTACCCCCTACTCTGGCGGCAATGATTGGTGAGGACATTCAAGTGGTTTCTTCACCATGGCACATGTCCCCCAACAGTGTAAACCCATGCCTGTGTGCATGTAGACCTGTTCGGTTTATATTTAGACTGAGGAACTGTGGGAGGAACACACAGACAGACAAATCCCTGTGCATGTTTTACCATGGAAACCAGTGTGGCTGTGGGAGGGGTGAAGATATTTGAACTGAGATTAACCTCTTTGCCCTACTAGGCATACAGTGCCCTCCAAAAGTATTGGAACAGTGAGGCGAATTCCTTTATTTTTGCTGTAGACTGAAAACATTTGGGCTTGACATCAAATAATGAACGTGAGACCAGAGATCAACGTTTCAGCTTTTATTTCCAGGTATTTACATCAGGATCTGATGCACAACTAAGAAAATATCACATTTTGTTTGAATCCACCCATTTGTCATGTGATCAAAAGTATTGGAACAGATATACTTAAAACATATTTAAGTGAATAAGACTTAATATTTAGTTGCAAATCCTTTGCTTTCAATAACTGCAGCAAGTCTGTGACCCATTGACGTCACCAAACTTTTGCATTCTTCCTTTTTGATGCTTTCCCAGGCTTTCACTGCAGCCTCTTTCAGTTGTTGTTTGTTTTGTGGGGTTCCTCCCTTCAGTCTCCTCTTAAGCAGGTAAAATGCATGCTCTATAGGGTTTAAGTCTGGAGATTGACTTGGCCAGTCTAATACCTTCCATTTCTTGCCCCTGATGAACTCCTTTGTTGTTTTGGCAGTGTGTTTTGGGTCGTTATCTTGCTGCATGATGAAGGCTCTGCCAATCAGTTTGGTTGCATCTTTCCTTAAATTGGCAGACAAAATGTTTCTGTAGACTTCCGAGTTCATTTTGCTGCTGCCATCATGTGTTACATCCTCAATGAAGATTAATGAGCCCGTCCTAGAAGAAGCCATGCAAGCCCAAGCCATGACATTACCTCCACCGTGTTTCACAGATGAGCTTGTGTGTTTGGGATCATGAGCAGTTCCTTTCTTTCTCCAAACTTTAGCCTTTCCATCACTTTGGTAAAAGTTAATCTTTGTCTCATCAGTCCATAAAACTTTGTCCCAGAATTTTTGAGGTTCATCTCTTTACTTTTTGGCAAATTCCAGCCTGGCCTTCCTATTCTTCTTGCTAATGAGTGGTTTGCATCTTCTGGTGTAGCCCTTGTACTTTTGTTCATGAAGTCTTCTGCGAACAGTAGATAGTGATACCTTCACTCCTGCCATCTGGAGGTTGTTGCTGATCTCACTAACAGTTGTTTTAGGGTCTTTCTTTACAGCTCTCACAATGTTTCTGTCATCAACTGCTGATGTTTTCCTTGGTCTACCTGTTCGACGTCTGTTACTTAGTACACCAGTAGTTTTCTTCTTCTTCAGGACATTCCAAATGGTTGTACTGGCTATGGCCAATGTTTCTGCAATGGCTCTGATTGATTTTCCATCTTCTCTAAGACTCACAATTGCTTGTTTTTCACCCAAAGACAGCGCTCCGGTTTTCATGTTGTTTTCACCTCTGAATACAGTCTGCATAGACAAAACCTATCTTACCCAATCTGAACCTGAGTGTAGACATTCAGTGGTATTTATTGATTGAATAATGTATGTAATAGGACACACCTGGGCAACAAAACACACCTGTCAGTCATATGTTCCAATACTTTTGCTCACGTGACAAATGGGTGGGTTCGAACAAAAATGTGATATTTTCTAATTTGTGCATCAGATCCTGATGTAAATACCTGGAAATAAAAGCTGAAACGTTGATCTCTGGTTTCACATTCATCGTTTGATGTCAAGCCCAAATGTTTTCAGTCTACAGCAAAAATAAAGGAATTGGCCTCACTGTTCCAATACTTTTGGAGGGCACTGTACGTGTGTCGAATACTATCGATGTTTATCATGGTGCCATGTTCTTCCGAAAAAGCCATTGAAAGGAATCACATGCATGGCTCCATGACATGGTTGTGATAGCCTGTAATCAGTCTGTTCAACAGAGAAATGGTAGCATTGATTCCTCCTTTATGCATTGACATTAGCATGGCGCGTGTGACCATCAATGAATGAGTTGAGCTTTACAAAAAGGTGTTACACAATCACAGTGCTGCTGATTACTTATCTTCTGCTCTGTGTCACCGACGACCTCAATGTGTTTATGAAAGAGTGTCTAAGCATGCATGTTTGTGTCATGTGTGTTTGGCTGCCATGCTAGCTTGCTGTCAGGCTGGCTGGCTAGCTAGCTGGCCATCTGTCAGACTGGCCGGCTCGCATGACATTTCTCCATTGTGACATTCTCATTTGGCGCTTCTCCACTCCACAGGTGGATGAGATCAAGTCTAAAGAGCGCACCATCTTCTCCCTGGAGAAGGAGCTGGAGTCGGCCACATGCTTCATGCAGAGGCTGCAACTGCAGAAGGACGCCCTGGACGAGCAGCTCTTCCTGGTGAAGGAGGCTGAGTGTGGCCTGGGAAGTCCCAAGAGGGAGATCCCTGGGCGGGCAGGGGACGGGGCCGAGCACTGTGGCAGCCCGGTAAGGATCTAGCAAAAGACGGAGGTGGTGGAGAGGCAAGGAGGGATAGATCAAGGAAGCAAACAGGGAGGGGTGAAGAAACCGAGAATGGGGGGGGGGGGGGGGGGGGGGGGGGGGGGGGGGGGGGGGGGGGTAAGTGGAGGGATGGAGATATATATTATATAGTGGGGGGGGGGGGGGTGAACTGACCCTGTATGAGCTTTTGGACATTGTTGCTAGATAGGAAACCTCCAAAAAGCTCCTTGACTTCTGACAAGGACTGTGGTTGCAATGTTTGCAGTAACTGTGGGAAAAAATAGGCAGGAGGCAGGAACCAAATATTGCATACCACCAATGGTAAGTAACAAAAGGACTTTAACAAAGATCTTTATGATCCGTCAATGAAAAGGCTGCTCACTAGTGGTCGTGCCTCAGGATAGAGTCATACTAGACCCAAGACAGCCACAGCCTTTTATACAGGATAGTTCTAACATCTCAATTCAATCAGTATTCGTCTGTCACAAAGTCCTATCATCAACTAATCAATAGTTTGGCTTCATCCTGACTACAAGATAAAGGTCGCCCTTATGGTTTAGAAAACTAAGCAGTCTTCAGTGTTCCTCACTGACGTTTATATTTATGTTGTCCAATTATGAGGACATCCTGGACTTTCTAATGACCTCACATATGTGAACAACCTCAAGAAAAGCTGTGTAATTATTGTTAGTTACTAGAACAACAAGTTAACTATACATTTATGTTACGTAAACATTGTCCTCGATGGAAAATAATGTATATTCTTTCCCTCTGTGATTATGTCACACTAACCTATCTACCTTCCGTTAGAAGATCATTTATCAGTAAAAAAGGAGACAGCTACCTATGTTCTGTACATCATGGAACACACTAACATTTTGGTCAAAACTGTTTTATAACAAATTGTCAAGTGAAACTTGCTCTGCCCACCAACCACATATGCTGTACACATTTGTGGTGTTAAACTTTCTTAAATACAGTATTGTAGACTTGTATCAAAAGTCTAATATCTGTTATATTTTAAGCCTTGTTTAAATTAGCATGAAAGTTACGTAGGAGAAGATAGTTACTTTACAGACAACTTCTCTTCAAATATATCCAGTCCACCCACCACCTACTTTGCACATTTTGCACTATGCTGCCCCATTTTATTTGATATCTTTTGTAACTTTTTATATTTATATCTATTTTATATCTTACAGTACTGTTTGGCTGTTTAATTATTGCTTTACTCCCTAGTATAGACTATTTTCTTTATACATTCAACTTGTAAAAAAAAAAAAAATAAATCTGATCCCTATATGTTTATTGTATGCACCTTCCTGGCACAGTAAATTCCATATTGTGAAAACGTACATGGCAACAAAACCAGATTCTGATTTTATCCTTTATAAACCCTATTATAAACACTCCAACCCAGATTTTGATTACTGTAGATCAAAATACGTAGCTTTTAAATCACATTTATGATAAGATTTTTTTAAATTCTGTCTGCCAGCTATTTGAGTGAAAAATAAGGCTTACCTGATGTTCTGACCACCACTAAGACAGGCAACACTGTTGATGCTGCTGGCTGTTCAAGTCCTGTTTCTCTGTCAACTGTTCATGAGGTTTAAATGGTGGGACACTCTGGAAAAGATGGCCATTCCACAGTCGTGAGAAATTGTCTGTTAATAATTAAATTAGTTATGGTTTATTCCTCGTGATTTCCATTTCTGAGATAGGGGCCCATATCCATTTAGATTTTTTGACAATTTTTTGGGGTCTCAGTTAATTTCTTCGATCCACTTTAATCATTTCACAGCAGGATTTAAGTTATTTTCGGCTTGACACAACATGTTAGGTAAGGTTGCATTCTGCTCAGTTTCATAATGCAGTTTTGCCTGCAACTTAGCTAATGTGATTGTTTCAGGACATGCGGAGGAACCAGAGACGCATGGCTGACCTGAACTCCACCATCCGCAAACTGGAGGACCGCAACTCCCTGTTGGTGGACGAGAGGAACGAGCTGGTAGAACCTGCTCTGAGCTTCCATCTATGGAGACACACACACACACACACAAACACACACACAGCATTATAGGCTGTTGTACAGTACAAGCACATAACCTGGGTAACCTTGGCAAAAGTAGTTGACATACTAAAACCTGCACACAATATTTACTACTGTGAGGTTTACAGTAAGTTGAACTCAACCCAAAACGTGTTGCTCCCGCCCTCTCTCCCCGTGCCCCTCTGCTCATAGCTCAAGCGTGTACGGGAGTCGGAGAAACAGTGCAAACCCCTGCTGGAAAAGAACAGGCTCATGAGCAAGAGGAACGATGATCTCACACAGACCCTCCAGCGCCTGGAAGACAAGCTCAAGGTTCTGGCCAAGGACAACCTGGAGATGGTGAGGAGAACCACAGTCCTCTCCAACAGTCGTCTTCAACCCTGGTCCACGGGGCCCACTGTCCTGTATGAGTAAGATGTTTTCCTGCTCTAACACACCTGATTCAAATGAAGGGTCGTTATCAGGCTTCTGCTGAGCTTGATTACGACCCTTTCATTTGAATCACGTGTGTTGGAGCAGGTAAACATCTTGTCTGGTCTGGTGAGCCCATTTGTAGGTCTATCTAATACCTGAAGGCAAGCTTATATATCATTTATTTTGACTCTGGTTCATTAACTCAGTTAGGATGAGTCAGTTATAGTGACAGTTGTGTAGAATCATGTCAGTATAGTATGTCATGTTATCCCTATTTAGAGTTGCCATGAAGGAGCTGTATAATAACATGTCAACCATGTTCTTTTATCAGATACATGCAGACCTATATATAACCTTCAACCATGCAACTGTCATGCAACAGTTATCTAATACATTTATCATGGAGTCACCATCTATAATGTACTGTAAGCCTGTAGCATTACAGCAGGGGGTTGTCCTGAAGACACTGACTCTAAGGGCATTCCTGT
The DNA here is from genome assembly GCF_021917145.1 of Hypomesus transpacificus. Classification (NCBI taxonomy): domain Eukaryota; kingdom Metazoa; phylum Chordata; class Actinopteri; order Osmeriformes; family Osmeridae; genus Hypomesus; species Hypomesus transpacificus. The sequence continues at coordinate 6,498,697 of NC_061064.1, read as the reverse complement.
GTGTTTGTGTGAGTCTAGAAGGAGAAAATTGGCTCTCATCCGCCACTGAAGAAACTCAAGTCCCTCAACGACCTGGATCAGGCTCACGACGACCAGGAGATAGAGTTCCTCAAGATGCAGGTCCTGGAACAGCAGAACATGATCGACGAACTGACCAGAGTGAGTCAGCTCCTCTCGTTTACCGTACCGGTCATCATATTTAATTGCCTGTGTTTAAGCTTTTGGAGAAAATGTTTGCATAAAAGATACATGCGGTCTAAATGTACAGATGAAATATAAATGAAAATATTTTTGTTTACACCCAACACATGATGGATGTTGTGCCTTCGTTAAAATAGACCTGAATGGATTGACCCGTACATATATACAGAGATCATTGTTCCAGAGCAGGGCATATCATTAATATTAATCCATTCAATGACACCAATGCTTGATCGGAGCAGAGTTAACCCATAGGGTCACCAGAGAGGATCTCCCTGATTAGATCTCTGATAGCTAAGGCCTGGTATTTTTCCCATGATTCGTGTTTACATGAATAAGTTCCTTTGTTCTAGTCGTGTGCGGAATGTTCATTCAATCCTACGTTTCAGGATCGGGAAAAACTCCTACGGAAGAAGAGACATAAACGAAGCTCTCGGCCAATCAAGGTAAAGCATTTTGGAAACATCTTTTTTGAAACACGACGTTCTGTCAGTCATGTGTCCTGCACGGAGATTGACAGCTCCCGGTTGTGGTGGGGGGGCGTGTTCCACAGAGACACATTGTCGTGGACACGTTCTACGGCTACGATGAGGAGTCCATGGACTCCGAATCTTCCTCTGTGGCCTCCTTCCGCATGGACCGCACCCCGGCCACGCCTGACGAGGACCTGAACGTTGTGAGTGTCCACACTCCCGCTCTAACTGCTAACCTTACATTGACATTTACATTGAGTCATTTAGCAGACGCTCTTATCCAGAGCGACTTACAGTAAGTACAGGGACATTCTCCCCGAGGCAAGTAGGGTGAAGTGCCTTGCCCAAGGACACAACGTAATTCGGCACGGCTGGGAGTCGAACCAACAGCCTTCGGATTCATAGCCCGACTCCCTAACCACTCAGCCATCTGACCCCCACCTTCTGCTGTCTGGGATGCATCTATCTCTCTGGAGCCCCCCCCCCCCCCCCCCCCCCCCCCCCCCCCCTCGGATTCCATTCGATTGATTGTTCCAGTTCACCGAGCTGCTAATGAGTTTCAGCCTCCCATGACCAAGCCCTTGTGTACCATGTGTTCCAGGGGCTGGCCAATGAAGAGTCGGAGTTGCGTTTCCGCCAGTTGACCAGGGAGTACCAGGCGTTGCAGCGGGCGTACGCCCTGCTGCAGGAGCAGAAGGGAGGGGTGCTGGACGCTGAGATGGAGGCCAAGGTAACCTGGCTCAGAGAGCACGCTATGCTTCCCTGGTGCCTTACAGGATCCAGCTGTTGGCATTGCTGCTGGGGTGCTCCGCCTCATGCTGGAGATGTGCTGGTGTGTTGCAGGCTCAGGAGCAGCTTCATGCAGACGTTCTCAGGTACAAGGCCAAGATCGAGGACCTGGAGAAGGAGCTCACGCTCAGAGGACAGGTGTGGATCTGCTCTCCGACTGACGCAGTACTCTCCCAACCCTGACCCAACACTGTCTCGATACTCTTCCAACCCTGACCCAACACTCTCTCGATACTCTCCCAACCCTAATCCAACACTCTCAACACTCTCCCAAAAATGAACCCAACATTGTTTCAACACTAACACAAAACTGACCCACCGCGGTTTCAATACTGACCCAACACTAACCCAGTACTGACCTAACCCTGTCCCAATGTGTGTTATTGGTCCTTTACTAGTATAGTTGGATCATGAAGCCTATTGGACAAAAGCAGACTGAAAAAGTCATTAGAGCTCCAGAGTCTGGCATCACTGATCAAATGGTGATTAAGCTTGACGAGATGAAACGGCAACAGACCCAGCCATTGAGTGTTTATTGATCCTGTTGCCATGCAACAACAATTATAAATCAGGGTCATCGTCATGACGCCAATGAGCATCGTCTTTTCCAGTAGGAGTACTGTCCGTGACAAACGGTTGCCATGGGACACTTTGAACATTTCAAATATCAGTTACAGGAATGTGCCCCCGGACAGTGCGTTCCTTATTCTGACACACACACACACACACACTCACTCACACACACACGCACTCGCTCATGTTCGTCTGTGTGTTCTTTCTTAGGACTCCAAGTGGGTGGAGGAGAGGCAGCTCTTTCTCCGCAGGAACCAGGAGATTTTGGATAAGGTCTGCTTCCTGTCGACACTCGTAGAGTTAGAACCCATAACTGTTGCTTTACTTCGCTCGGTTTTGAAAGAGTATCATTCTGCTATACTTCTTATTTCCCTCTGTGTTTGTGTAGATGGAGAAGCTGGATGCTGAGTCTAATCGCGTTCATCAGGAACTCCAAGACTCCAAGGACCAGAATGAACTGCTGGAGTTCAGGATACTGGAACTGGAGGTGACCCATCAGGACTCACAGTAGAATAGAGTAGGCCTGTATATCCCCAATAAGGCACAGACAGCAGTTATGGCAATCTAAAGACACTTTTCAGTACATACTTTATATTTATTAATGTGTATTATGCAGTGAAAGACGTCAGTTCTGGCTGAAGATTTAGTTTGAGATGTAGTTCATGCATTTTCAACAAGCTGACAAAGCTGACATTAGTCATTCAAACTTAATGTAGAAAAACGTTGTGGGAGTAAAAAGTAGAGATCCATGCAAAAATAGCAGGCACGGATGCACGCACACAAGCACACACACACACACACCAACACACACACGTTGCCATCTTGCACACACACACAAACAACAACACACACTCCTTGTTTTCAGTGTCTTCCAAACACATGTAGGCCACAGGCGTGCAGCACATGATAATGGGCCTACAGCACAGGCAGCACAAGTGCTGCCAAAATGCTAATCCGTTGCAGTTCTCTCTCCAGCCAGGCACCAGACTCCAGACACAGGTCTTTGTGCTCCTTTTCTGCTGCAGTGCAGATACTGCAGAGTCCACATGGCATGGTGCTGCTGCCTAGTGGTTTGAGACTAGCACAGCAAGGAACCCGACCATCCACAGACGAATGCCTTTTCAAGCCGGCAGAACCGCAGACTTGAATACATACCGTTGAGACACCTTCCGATAAGCCGTGCACTGTTCCCTCCCCGCACGTCGAGCTCATCTGGGCGTAGCGGGGGGACGGGGGGGGGGAACGTGTTCTACGGAACGACTGTAGAGGGAGATGAGGGAGGAGAGAGAAGGTTCTGATGTGTCCGTTTGTCGCCCCCCCCCCCCTTCCCCCCAGGAGCGAGAGCGGCGCTCCCCGCCGTTCAACCACCTGAGGATGCACCCGTTCTCTGAGGGCGTCAGCGCCCTGCAGATCTACTGCATGAAGGAAGGGGTCAAGGTACACCCGGGTCACATGACCGTCACATGACCAATCGCTGGTTATAGGCCTCCACAGACCTATCACTTTAAGTAGGGTAAATACTCTTCTGATTGTGTGTGTGTGGTTGTTCTGGCCCTAGGATGTGTGTATACCTGACCTGATCAAGCTCCTTGATATTCTGGGTGATAACGGGGTGAGTGTAACCATCCACCATATGATTCAACATAACACAATAATAAAATGGTACTATGATATCTATTATTAGTTATCATTATTATATATGACATGTTCTTTTTTTGTTCGCTTCATGCCGTTTCCCATGCAGAACCTTCGCAACGAGGAACAAGTGGCCATTATCCAAGCCAGCACGGTGCTCTCTTTAGCTGAGAAGGTACGTGTGCTCATGGGGAAGTTAATGGCATCGAGTTGAAACTCGGTTCTTGGCAGTTCTTGGGGCAGCGAAGGGGACACACTCACCCCTTCTCAGCTTGGTGTCGTTAGATGGGTATCAGCAAGAAGGCGACGTCACTGCTTCTGCTTGTTCACCCCAGAGTGTTTTCCCGAAGGGAACACGTAAAGAGGAGAGAATCTTGACGCAGCATGAGTCATACATGTAGCTAGTGGTCTGGCAGTGGTACGGGTGTCTTGTCTGACTGGGGCGTTTCCGTGGTGTGTCTCCCCCTAGTGGATCCAGCAGATTGAGGGCACCGAGGCGTCGCTGCACCAGAAGATGATGGACCTGGAGATGGAGATGGTAAGAGCTTCTCTCCATCCACATCAAACATATATATATATATATATATATATACACTTCATAGGAACAACGTGACAGAGATCATTGGTTTGATCACCATAACCCTTTGCCTGTGTGTCTGTGTGTGTGTGTGTGTGTGTGTGTGTGTGTGTGTGTCGGTTCCCCAGGAGATGTTCTGCAAGCAGAAAGGCTACCTGGAGGAGGAGCTGGACTACAGGAAGCAGGCTTTGGACCAAGCCTACCTGGTAAGCCCTCCCCAAGGGGTCGCAACCCTGGCCTCCACCACAGACGGCACACCACCATTCTGTTATACCAATCCTCCATTCCGAGGAAACTCACTTCCTGTTCCTCCCCATCGACCTCTCCCCACTACCCCCCCTCCCCCTGACGCCCCGCAGCAAATCCAGGAGCTGGAGGCCACGCTGTACAACGCCCTGCAGCAGGACAAGGTGATCGCGTACGGCGAGCCGCTGGACGAGCGGCAGAAGGACGAGCTGCGCACGGCCGTGGAGAAGCTGCGCCGGCAGATGCTGAGGAAGAGCCGCGAGTACGACTGCCAGATCCTCCAGGAGAGGATGGAGCTGCTGCACCAGGCGCATCAGGTAACCCAGGCCCCAGGCCCCAGGCCCCAGGCCCCAGACCCAGCCAGACACTACCTCCCCCTGGCCCTTCCACTCCTCACCTCCCCCTCAGGTTGTCGGGTTTCGCAAAGCACCGACATGCAGTCACAGTCTTATCCAACAGAGGGCAGGGATTTCCGTTATTGTCCCGAGAAGGACTCGAGAGCAGATCTGTGTGCCAGACTCCCACACAGATGGCGATCACACCACTCTGCCTCCCTCCATACAGGAAGCTGTCATCATCAGCTGCCAGCCCTTCACAGGCAGCCTCATCTAGTCTGATGTCATGCAGCTCAGAAAGTATTGTGAAGTCCCAGACCTACCAAACCAGTGGATTGTAGTATCACTCAACCTGGCCCTCTTCAGAGAGTTGCAGTACCTTTCAGAGATGTTGCATGGTGGTGATGTCATGTTTGCTGCAGACTACTGATTGGCAAGCCTCTCTCGGCAAAGGTTTACGAAACATGTGTATAAGCTCACAGTCAGACGGCATGCGAAAAGGGGATGGAAACGGTTAAACCTGTGCTCACCAAAGAGCACCCGCATATTCTAACTTTTACTTGACTAACTTTTCAGAGAATCCGAGACCTGGAGGACAAGACGGACATCCAGAGGAGACAGATAAAGGATCTGGAAGAGAAGGTAAAATGGCCGCCGCTCCTTCCTGCAGGCTAGTCCTTCTGCTTCTCCTTCCTGTGGCTCCGACCTGTCCTGCTGTGACACTGGGCTGACCCCTGAGGAGCTAAAAGACAGCGTGTGCTGATGTGTCCCTCAGCCTGTCATCTCTGTCCCCCCCGGTCACACATCAGGCTGTGCTCTCCCCCCCCTGCTCCTCCTCCTCCTTCTCCTCCTTGTCACTCCACTTCACAGAACAGCAGATGAAGTCCAGACGAGGATGAGGCATTAGCCCGTCTCCCTCCTCCACTCCCCTGCCCTGTGTGACTCGTTAGCTCAGCACTTTTCACAGTTGGGTTTTTGGAACCTAGTACAAAAAACCGGACCAACTTGGATGGTGTTCTATTATACCCCCCCAAAATTGAAAGTGCATATACTCTCTTGCACCCAGCCCCCCCCCCCCCTCCTCCTCCACTCCCCCAGCCCCCATGCTAGAATGTTCCTGTGCTCCTGTCTGTTCTCTCAACACACAAGCTCGGGTTGTTCTCACTCTCTCTTTATCTCTTCCACCCTCCTCCCCCCCCCCCCCCCCCCCCCCCCCCCCTTCTCCAGTTTTTGTTTTTGTTCTTGTTCTTTTCTCTTGCCTTCATCCTCTGGCCTTGATGTCTGTGGCGTCTACTGCGACTGAGGTGAGTGTGTGTGTGTGTGTGTGTGTGTGTGTGTGTGTGTGGGGGGGGGTGAAAGCGCACCCCGCTCTCCTCTTTCCCTTTACTCTGTTGTTTTCTGTGTCGTTCTCCCCATCGCCCGGCGACCGTAACGACCCGGCAGCGCTCGCAGCAGTGATGTCATCCCTGTCGTTTAGCCAGTGTGGCGTTCCAAGGGTGGGATTCGGAAATGTTCTTTATTTTGGGAATCCTAGAACATAGTGTAACCAAATGCGTTCCCCTAATCCCTAACTCCCCACGATCCAGTGTTCATCTGGGACCATCCTGTCTACTTCTTCTTCTTTTTTTCAATCACGGCATCTTTAATCCTTTTAGTCCTTTTGCCCAGTGTGGGGTTTGAGTAATTAAACCGTGTCACAACGTGTTACTTATAAGCTTTGTTTTGTCAGCTGACTTGTCTGTGGGCTCGTAGGTCTCCCTGTGGGACATGACAAGAATGTGAACATGTAGTTGTTCTTCTGCGCTCGCCATTCTGAGTCTCTCTCGCTCTCTCTATCTCTATCTCTCTGTTTGTTTGCAGATCACGTGGCAGCTTGGAGATTGTGTTTGTGACTGCACCGGTTTTTCTTTCGTGGCCGAGCGAGTCATATTCGTGGCTCGTATTGTAAAAGTGAGTGAAGGTAGACGTTTTTTGTTTTTGTTTTTCGGGGGTCTTTTGTGACGGGACGCAAGGCGAACGCTCAGACGGGTTTTTCTTTGGGGTCTTCTCTCTGAGGACGCGCTGTTTACGCTGCACTGGACTTGCTGGCCTTTGGAACATGGACCTTTTCAACTCTGTGGGGGGGAGTGGAACCCAGCGCTGATCCTGAACACACGCACACTCACTCACACTCTCACTCACATATTCGTATACACGCAGAGATTGGATACAGATAGGCGCAGACACACAAAGATGCGTACACAGATTGTAAGACCACTCACAGACTCATCGAGGAAACCAAAGTCTGGGAAATCTTATCTCTGCCATGCAGGGTAGTGCGACGCCCCTCTTCACTACAGCCAGACCACTTACTGTAGACCTCACCACACCAGACCAGACTGCATCCTTCTTCTGCTACTTTTGTCTCCAATCCTCCCTCTGTCTCTCTCCCTGAGCTGGGATGGATGCATGTCCATGTGAGCAGAGTGGAGAGCTGATTCAGGACCTGCGTGACGATGATTGACTGCTCTTCTGTACAGCAGGCCCCCTCCTCGAGTCTCTGGTCTCAGGTCAGCTGATGTGGACTCTCCCCTCCTCAGACCCGCCCCCGAGTAGACTGGGCTACAGAGAGGGAAATGGGACAATCTGGACGGCATGTCCCTGGAAGCAGGCCAAGTTCAGGGCAAAATGGGGGGGGGGGGGGGGAGAGGAGGGAGGGAGGGGGAGACAGAAAGCGAGAGAAGACGGAGGAGAGAGAAGATCCACAATGTGTTCACCCCAACCCCCATGTCTTCTTCTCAACGACGACCCCTCGTGCTGAAACCTACACTTTATTTTTCCAAAATCAACAAAAAAAACTGGTCTCGGTAGTGATTTCTTTATTTTTTAACAGTCCAAGCAAATCAACATGTACTGTACCAAAATGTCCACAGGAATACGAAAACATCCTTATTGATTGCTGTGTAATATATACATTTGTTGATATGTACATGTGTCTTGATCATTTCCTGTAGCCTCTCACCTTCTTTCTGTGAATATTTACGGTACATTCCCCTTTGCAGCTTGAACAGTAGAACTACTTGGCAGTTGACAAATGACCCAAAAGTATAAATTGCTATGTTTATTGTGGTGACAGCTGCGAAAGATTTCCTGAAATTGTACTAAACTTAAAAAATTATCTGGTTATGAATATTCTCCTACACTTCGTACAGTTTTTTTTCACATGCCCTCTCTTTTCTGCTTTATACCAGCAGGGGTTGCTTGGCTTTTACTGAATGACATTTAACACTCTTTTTAAGTCATCTATCTTCTATGAATTTGTACATATGCCCCTGATCTCCCCCCCCCCACCAAACTCTGACTTCAGGAAGCGGTGTGGAGGCAGTTTGAATTCAAAAGGTTTTATTCACTAACTTACTGCTCAAAAGGGTATCCGTGTTAAGTTTGTAAATGGAACTGCTTTCATCGAAAACAATCGTTTTCCTCTAACTGAAGGAATGTCCTTGTAGTATTTAGTCAAGTTAATACTACATTGTCAGGAGCAGCTGGGATGTAGGGTATAATGGAATCGTAATAGATGCCTGCTGACAAACCCCCAACCTAATCACACACACACACACAGTATGTCAATCAGCTGAAATAGGAGAAAGTCAAGTGGCCACAAGAGTAAACCTATTGTGGCTCTCTTCTTTCTGCCGGGGCTGTGTGCTGCAATATTAACCAGCTGCAGTGAGACCTCCTCCCAGCCATGTTCACCTGAGCTCCTTGGTCCTCCACAGCACCTGTTCAAGGCTCTTGAACACCACGGCCTCCTCTTTCATCACTGAACATGGCTCTGCTTCAGTTACCACACCCAGGGGAAGGAGGGACACTATTTTCGAGCAACCTCAGCTAACTAGCGATTGCCTTAAATGCGCTTACAGTAACCCCCCCACTCCTCCTTCTCCTCCCCCATCAATTCGTATGTTCTTTTTTTTAAGGGATGTATTAATTTTGTCAGCTACTATGATCATGTAATGTAATGTACATTTTTCTCTGTTCACTGAAGACATTGTTTTGTAAATCTTTACCCCTCTGTCTTCCAACGAGACTTTACCCCACCCCCCCCCAACCCCCTACTTTCAAGTATATTATCAAACGGACAAAAATGAATAACGATTAAAATAAACGTTCATGGCCTTCGATTCCGGACCGTCCCTTTGTTTTCTGTGCACTTCATAGTGCTGATCTCTCTCCTTTCATGATGATTGGTTTTCTCTGTGGGGCTGAACGCTCAAGTCCCTCCCAGAACAGCTGTCCTCCAGTTCACAACTAATGGAATCATTCATCGATATCGGAAAGGGAAATGGATTTTAGTCACGGTTGGTAATGGTTATGACTGCACGTGACATGCTCTGCATGTCCTTCACTTAGCCATTGTCTGAAAGCCGTGTTCACAGAACTTAGTACTGTACTTAGCCATTGTACTTCCTGACGTCATTCCTGAACCCATGATCATGTTCTAATGTAGAAATGACTCCAGGTGTGTTTCGCAAACTCATTTCTACTGACTTTTTACACTGGTAATCACGGTCTGGAAAAAGAATAATCAAGCAACACGTCACTGGGTTGCCCAAACTCACACATACGCACACACGCACATGCACACACACAGACACAGTTTCTGGTGGAATATCCTCTACTGTCAAAACCTCCACAAACAGAAGTAAAGGTCCCTGTTCTCTCTCTGATTTCCAAAGCAGATGCGTCTGTTTCAGGCTTGTGGTGCTTGGCGCCGGGCAGCCTGGCCAGCTCTCTGCAGGAGTCAGTCCAGGTTGGGAGGCTGTCCTCTCACTTAGCCTCTCTGGCCTGGCTGCGGAGGACTAGAATGGAGGCTTTCAGAGCACTGAGCCACAGCGCTGCCAGAAAACCTCAGCCATGAGTAGAGTTCTAGTTCTCTATCCAGCCACCTTTCAGCATGCTGTGTCAATGACATACTGCGGAGGTCTTTCTGTGTGGGACAGAGTTGGTACAGTCTCCAAGACAAAGTACAAAACAGATAAATGATTTCAGACATTCTGCCAGGATCCCCTCCAGATGTGTTCCTTGTTTATTCATGGAAATAGCAGCCTATATTTCTTCACTCGACTTAAAAGGCCCCTCTGCTGCCCTGGTCCATTAGACCGCTCATCCTAACCTGCTGTTGTGCTCTCCTGAACCTGCTACATGATGTCATGTACAGTGCTCAACTCACTTTCTGTTGTGTTAAAGATGTCTTCACAGGGTGTATGCACCTTATGGTCTATCCGACCAGTAATTGATTCAATAATCCGTCTCCACAGGAGCCAGACAAAGGACTTCCAGTTCAACCAGGCCACTTCCTTCTGGACTCTCATGTCATTAAAGCCACTTTAACTGCATTTCTTGGCCAGCCCTCCCCAGGATGCAGCTGTCCTCCTCTACAGCTCCTCGCAAACAGCCTCAGCGTTTATCCATTGTTCTCCGCCCAGGCCGTGATGATATGTCAGCGCACCCGTCAATCATCCCCCACCACTATCACCACAGCCAATCGACCGAGCTGTGGGCGGAGCTGGAGTTTGGCTGGGAGTGGGGAATCTGATGGACAGGCCCTCCTTCGTATATCGTATGTGATCTTTTGTTGAATGCCGTTGACCATATCAGCAAACCATCCCCATTCAAATGGTTGGAATATGCTACTTGGATGTGGTGGATGTCAGATCCATAAGACAGACAAACCCACCAAATTATTCATGTGCTTTAAATGGCTTAAGGGGATTGGTTGGGACGTATGTCTTATCTGGCAGCCCTGAATCACCCCTGACTGAATGTGCTGCACTTAGGTAAGCTGTAACCTGAGACCTCGAGTCTTCATTCCAGAGCCCCCACATCTATCCATTTTTAATAGTCTGATGGCTGACAATCTCCACGTGTGCTCTAGGCTTGCCCAGTGTTGCTTTCTGTTGTGGGTTAAAAGCCTCATCGAGTGTGAAGCTTTCTGTGCTAGCTATTGCCATGGCCTTGAAGTGCCAACTCGTTGCAGGTTTGTTTAAAATCAGCTGCTCAACCTGCTATATATTTTCCTGAACGCATTCAAAGGGCACACATGAGAAGATTAGAAAAACAAATGATTAGTTAACACTGGATTTGTCAAGACCGTGTTAATATATAGACTATTCAGCAGTTCAGGCAAATTCACTAGTAATCATAGAAGCATGCTGGCCAATGACTTCAGCTAATTAGGTTGAGCTCCATCTGAGTGAGTTAGAGCGGGTGATGTTGGCTGCTGCCTGTTCCTGCAGCAGAGCCTGTTTCTTCCACATACTGTATCTTGTAGAATAATAGAATTCAGCTAACTCTTATTGCAGGTCTCGTGATGGCAGCTTTTTTGGCTAACTCCATTTATGATAAGGCTTGGCAGGAAGGCTCTTTGATCTCGCTTTTTGGAAGCATGGTGACCATGGGGCCCTGTCCCTCACATTAAAGACAGCATATTCTCGCTCACTCACACAGTTTCGCACACACACACACACACACACACATACACATACACACACACAAGAACGCACTTTTAAATATGTTAGGAGGTGTTCATTTTTTCAATGGATACATTTTGGACGGTCTTTCTGTTGGTTCCTGCTGACTAGCAGGCTGTCACTTTGGGTTAAACCAGCATTCCCGCTGACTGGACCGCTTGTCTAAATTCTGCTAAGTAATAGTCTGAAAGTGATTGCTGTCTTTTGCAAGTTTCCTGTCAAAGAAACACTGTTTTTACAAGAACGGGCAATCAGGCATGTCACCCGCGTTTCCCGTCCCTTATTCCCGCTATTGTACCAGGACACATCAGGTGTGCCAACATCGACCATCATGTGGTGCTGAAAGGACAGCGCCTCGAAAAGGCGTGGCGCAGGAGACGTTTAATGACAGCAGATGGCAAAACTGTATCACGAACTGCTTTGCTAACAAATTCAAAAAATCAATTTTCAGTCGGGTGAAGTATAAAACAATATAAAACTATTATTTATTGTAAGGTCGTGCATACGTCTGATAAAGGCAGCACTTAGTTCCTTACAACTTAACCATGTAGCCTATAGCTACCACATTTCGTCTACTCATTATTGCATGGATAAAAATGAAAGAAACGCTGGAACGGTAAAAAAAAAAAATCTAGCGCTGGTGAGATCACTTTGTTGTCATGAGACTGGGCAGCACTGCCACCCCTGGTTAGGAAACTCAACTCCTGCTGCGTCTCTTTTGAGTTTCCAGCAGAGCGGGCCGTTATAAACGACTACTTGCCTACTTTCGACCTCTTTCCCCACTTCAACAGCCGTGCACCACTATGGCAGAACGCAAGTGGAATACGGAGAAGGAAGATGACTTGCCAGTTTATCTTGCACGTCCGGGCACAGCTGACCAGGTGCCCCGACAAAAATACGGGGGGTTGTTCTGCAACGTTGAAGGAGCGTACGACAGTAAAACCATAGATTTTGATGCTCTAAGCGTCGGTCAGCGGGGCTCGCGAACCCCAAGAACTACTAAACGGGAGGCAACAAATGAAGCAAGGAGTCCTACATGTGACAAGAGCTCTCCCTGCGAAGAAAGTGTCACGAGACAGGAGACCAAGCACTCAGGCGTTGAAATACGAACAACTGGTGGCAAAGAAGTTCTACAGAACCTAGGTGATGAAAAGGTAAGCATTACTGTCCCTGTCATGACAATGATACATTATCAGTGCTGTTATAACTACATCTTTAAAGATCGTTTAAATTTGCACATTACAAAATGCCAGTATGTATGTTTTTCTATTCAAATGTACTGTACTGTGAATTTTAAGGATTGTTGAGCCTCACATGAAAGGGCTTCTGTATAGAAGCTTGTGCTCATTCAAGGGGTTAAATTTAGCCTCCTGCATCCGGACACTAATGCATTATTTAAGACAGAGTTCGTCCTGTGTCCTTCTGTCACCCAGACTTTATACGAAACTTGTCATTGTAGGACAGACAAAGAATTTCAACTTCCGAGCAACTAGTTGACATCACATCCCGTATATCCAACAGTAAACCATTGGTCTAGCCTACATGTCTTCCCTCCATACTGTAAACAAACAGAAGCCTAAAGGCAGGTTGAATAAATGCGTACTTGCGTCTGATTCAATTGGACCCCTGGCTCATTGGTCTTTTGTAAATCACAAGCCTTTCATCGTGTTGCCACGGAATAAGCTTCAATTGGTCATGTGGAAAAGTTGTGGTCGGAAAAAACTGAGAGCCAAACCCAGGCCTGCAGCCAGAGTGGCTCTGATGATGTTAACACAAGACCTGCTCAGTCCCATAATTTAGACCCGAGGTCTCCAATAAAAACGTTTTCATGAAGCAGAACTGTGTAGAATTAGTATCATAGTATTATGGTGTCGCGTGAAAGACTCATATCTCATATATCTCACATGATATTCTTGTTCAACAACTCGAAGCGACATTTATATTGTAATCCTATTTTTTAAAACTGGAACACAGCTTCACCGGTTCGGCCCTAGATGATTACAGTGGTGCAGTACCAGCTGTGTGTGTCTAGCTTCGTGCTCTGTCACAGGACACCTTGGGCACCTCCAACTACAGTCTGTCCTTTGTTCCATAGAGGTTACTTGTTGAAAAAGAGAGAGAGAGAGAGAGAGAGAGATAGGAGAGAACTGTACCCATCAGATGACAGAAGTCATGAATCCAGCCTGTGTCTTTAAGTGAGCCATCGTCTCACCATGACCTAACATGGTGAGATTTTACCTGCAGACAGTGGTGTTCCTTGACTTTTCACAGACCCCTAACCCCAACTGGATTTGTGGCCACATAAAAGCCTTGCGGCGGTCTGACGCGTTGTATTGTAATCTATCGAACGTTTCATCTCGCAGTGACCTTGTTTGAGCTTCCGCGCAACACAAAGTGATGATTCACAGTGACCTGTCCTGCCTTGGTCTGCTGGCTCAGAGTGGAGGGAAGCCATTAGACAGATTAATACTGACTATTCATACAGTATTGGAGCTGTTCTATTCTTATCATGCACACACACACACACACACGGTCAATAAGTTCAAAACAACCAAACCACATCAAGCAGAACACTGGTAACCAGATGGTAGGACACCAAAGAGGAAAAAAGAAGAAAAGAAGAGATAAAAATGTTCTTTTCCTAGTGAAGATGACACATGTAGCCCACCAACAACGTCCGTATTCTGCGTCAACCAAGGAGCTCATTCACAGCAAGGATCCCCTTTCTGTGTCGGCTAAGATGAACATCTCCCACACAACATCTCCAGTGGCAGCACAGTGACAGACCCGAGGTGTCATGACATCATCACTAACCAACCAGGTCACCGTGTGGCCAGACAGGGAACTGCATCCGCAGCTGCCCAAGGGGCTGAAGGATGCTGAGTCAGTTGAGCATGTAGTCGTGTTCGTGTTGTTCCTATCAAGAGGTGCGGGGACATCAGAGTGACAACAAAGACCCTGCCCGACAGTGCTGGCTCCTCTTATTATAACCCTGAGCTTCAGCCACTGTCTGCCTTTGGTCTAAGACACACATTCGAAAAAGATCTGCTGGAGCAGTTGTTCCTTTAGAGTTGAATGCTTTTTTTTTTGCGCCTGGACCTTCTGTTAGTGCTCTGGGTGTGGGAATGTAGGGTGCTGAACAGTTGTGGTATACAGCACACATAGAGTATGTGAGGACACAGGAAACTTGGGGGAGAATACGTGTCAAGTTGCTTGGACGATTCTCCTATTTCTATTTACGGTACAGACCCCTCCCAGAGTGTGTCTGTGCCTAAGAGCCACAGGAGGGGGGTTCAAGACTGTGGGGGGGCGGGGGGGGGGGGGGGGGGGGGGGGCGGAGTGGTGTAGGGGTGGGGTGGGGTGGGGGTTCCATCTTTGTCTTCTCCCCTTCCGGGTGATGTCACAGCCCAGCTGCCGCTCTTACCACACACACCCTCCCTGGAATTTCTGTCAGGCTGTGTGTGTGTGTGTGTATGTGTGTGTGTGTGAGAGAGAGAAAGAGAGAGAGAGTGGGTTAGTGAACTCTTTGATCTACAGAGTAGAGTAATCTGTCAGAGCCCACTTGTGTGTCTCGCCAATACAGCACACACACCCTGATTAGTCACATCTTTGCAGAGACATGACATAATGATTCATACTTTCGAAAATGACACGCTGGACAAACACTATTCCACATTTCGAGGCAAAAAAAAATTACAAGTTTCATGTATTTCTGTGAGTCTCAGTGTTCCTCATTGTAGTCCAATCTGTGTTATGACTATCCAGCTAACTGTGCGAAGAGTAAATTCCCTCCGCAGGGCTGCAGAAAGTTGAGACAACACTCCCAGCAGATCGTGTCCATGACCAGACCTGCCAGCAGAGTGCTGGGAGACAGAGAGAGAGGCATGACACAGGCCATTCTCTCAGCTACACCCTTCCTGCTTTCATTCTATACCTCTATCGCATAAACTCATCTATGAAGCTTCAGAGCTTTGATGAAGTCATATTACGAGGTAGTCCTGAACTACATTGAGATGCGTCTTTGTCTACGCACACTCAAACACTCTCACTCCTGTGTTATAATCAAAGAGTTCTTTATTGGTGCATTAGTAGGGGGGTAGGGGAGTTTATGGGCGTATGAGTGGAGTGCTGAGGGAGGGGGTTACTATAGGACCCAGACAATAGAGACACATGGCAGGGTGGAGACTGCCTGTGCGGTGTGTGTGTGTGTGTGTGTGTCAGGGGTGTGGACAGACTGTAGGGTGGGAGAGGGAGCAGGGGCGGGGGGGGGCTTGGCCGGGTGGACAGCTGTTACTCACCCCTAAGACCCTCCTCTCCGTTCTTAAAAACAATGTACAAGCCAGTCTAGTCAATAATTGCCTAGATTATAGAGCTAGATTAACACTCTCACTCACACACAGCATCCCAATATTTAGTCTCTTCTCAGGTTCTGCCAAAGAACGTCTAAAATAGTGTTGATCTGGATTTTTTATTCCTTATTTAACAACTACAGTGGTTCTCGTGGGAATCTCTGTTTTAAGCGGATTTTATTGTTTCAAATCCTAAATCAGCCATGACATTGTTGTCGAAGCACTCGACATTCAATTAATAAACGGGATGTTTGGAAGTTTATAGTTGATACAGAGGCATAATTTCTTATAGTACGGCAACAGTCCAGCCATGTCCACGCGCCCACGCCCGTCTCAGCTCTGGAGGGAATACAGTAGAAATGTCGCCTGCACCAACCTCTTCCTCTCATTGGCTAACTTGGGCCGCACCTGCTGGTCTGATCAGTCCATCGGTGTATTAACTCTTGCGGTGATAGACAAAAGAATACTTGGGCCTGCAAAGAGCCAGGATCATGCTGATCCAGGATCAATATGAATACGCAATGACAATACACACAGCATTGTAATCAATATTACAATCTTTTCCTCATAAGTGTATTTGGGTCAGTCGTTAAGTAGTGCTCCACAAACATTCAACAGTGTACCCCACTGTACAGTCTACCGCAGGATGCCCAAGTCTTGCTGCACCAGATAGTGTGCGTCCTCTTGTGGAAGGACTTGTACACTGCATTCGGTGAGATTTGAGGGAGGAGTCCGACGGATAAGCGGCTTGACTGAGCGTGGACGCTCCAGCTCAATGCGAAGCACTTTACCATTGCGCTGCACAGAAAGAGGCGACCATTCCCTCATTTCCCATCCAGACAGTAGACACCGCAGCATCCAGAGGGGGATATTTAGAATCTTTGTTCAAAGGTGGAATCACTCATCGACCAATTATGTCTTATCAAGGCAAAAAGAATATTCCAAAGATCACAGTAAGTAAAACATTATATCTACCCGACTAGCTGTTGCAATTTGCTTGGTTTAGTAAATCAGTGCTTATGTTTTTTTTCTGTTAAGCCTCTATTGGCAACCATACGATTCTAGTACACATTTAGACGCATGCATTTACCATCAGTTTTGCATTTGTCTCCATTGTCAGAGTTTGGGCATTGCCGGTGCAAGATGAAATATACTATAGCGGTGTGAGATTGCATGATTGGCTGCCATAGTGACAGCCGGGGAGACAGAACTAGGCGTTTTCTTAAAGGTATCTTGCATCCTCTTTGTTGAGGTTAGATGGTTTGCCGTGCGCACTAGAACATGTGCCAACACCGGCTCGTGTGTCTGCATGGTTTTATAACCAGGCCGATGCGTTTTCTTGTAAATTTTCACAAAGGCACAGTCGAAAGTACCTGGACAGCGCTTTTTGATGAACACCAAATAAATATATTTCAGAGTGAAGTGTATAGTGACAAAAAAAAGCAATAGGCATAAATGAGGGTATCGTATCAATTAAACTAACCAAAAAATATCAAAACACATTTCAATGTTCAAATATATGTTTTCAATGTGAGATTACAACAAGATATATAAACCCAACTGTGTGTGTGTGTAGACGGACGCAGTACAGAGAGAGAAAAAATATCCCACGCCCATTCATGATCACTGGCTATAACCCGCCTGTTAAATGGAGCATTCGGTCTAAATTCTGCAGCACCAACGCAGTGAAATAGAGCTAGCCTGTCTGTGCCTCAAGGGTTCGAGGTTGAGTCCAAGGCAGCGTAGCACAGACACATGGTGCCGCATAGCGAGAACATGCTGGAAATGGCTGCGACTTCATTGTTGCGGCTAAGAGCTCAGGGTGTTGTTCTGTTTCAGGGGATAGACGCCCTTTGTCTCGTCTGATATTAGGGAGGAGGGGGGGCTTGATACGGAACGGCCTGTAGGGGGTCCTGTGATTAGCACGGCATCGGTGTCGTGAATATGAATTCATGAATAATGAACGACGAGAGGCTGTTTGAGTTTGTCTATTGCATTTATACTTTGACTTTAAGGATGTACGACCTGCATGCAATTGCACCTGCTGCTGCTACATAAGACTGTTCGCCCAACCTTTGGAAACACTGATGCTCTCTCCCTCTGTCTAATGACCTACATTGTGCTTTACCTGTTGGACCATCGGAACCCCAATTGACAAGCTATATGCCAATGGATTTGACAAGAGCATTTGAATCATTCTCAATCATCATAACCTTCCAGCCTGCCATAATATAGTTCAGCGGACTGTATTTTACCTCACGACATGCAGAAATCCCTCATAATGGTCTGCCTACTATACTTGGATCTCCATTATATCCTCACTAGTCTTTTCTGTACTATAATTCCAGCTGTTTTCTCCTGTCTGAAGGCAGCAGAGGCCTAGTCAGATTTCTAGGTGTGGTTGACTTTTTCCATCTCCTCACAGAAGCCTAGTGTTGTACACCGTACATGTCATCAATAATCCCCTCCAGCTGGAAGCTGCATATGTGGGCAAGGCCGACAGGAGCTATCCGGGGAAAGAGGCCTTCATAGCTCCTTTTTTCGGCACCACAAAACATGCCCTGTCTTCCGAATGTCGGCTGCAAAGTGGGCCTGACTGCAAGCTAAACACCCTGCTGCGGCCACCCTGCTATTGCCACCCCCCTCACCATGGCGACCGACGTAAGGCCGCAGAATAATACTACCCTGGTTACAGGCTTTTTCCTGCTTCCTACATGGAGGCATTCCCCCTCCTCCTACTCTGGGAAGGAGGGATGGTTGGGGGGAGGGGAGGGGGGGCAAGAAGGCCCCAATCACAACCAGATTGGAGTGTTAGCTACCATGGAAACCGTGCCTTAATCACAAAATCAAGACGCTTGCAACAGGCCCCCTCTGAAATTTGGCAGCCAGGCGATATATTTCAGATTGATAAGTCCCATTGTTTGGACTTTTCCATAGAGGAAAATAAATGCCATGCACTTTTGAGCGAAGAGTAAATATTTGGGGTCACTAGGCAACAGTTATGGCTGAGACCGAGGCAATGACTGGCTCTCTGAGGCAGGATGACTTCCCTCTTCCATGGCTGTCCGCTCTGCTCCGGTCAGCTCACACACAAGGCTCTCACTGCTAATGGACTGTCCTGTCCTGTTCTCTTGGCCCTGCATGTTTAGCCGTGGTATGTTCCCTCCGAGCAACACATGTTAGCTGTTCCCAGTCCAGCACTGCACAAAGGGCTCCCAGAACTAGCTTGTTGCCTGCTCGTGTCCTAGATGTGTCTTCTTGTCACTTGATAGCACGCCAGCTAGGTGGAAAAAAAACCTGAGCATCATTTTACTGTAACAAACATTCATCCTGTGGTCTATTTCTAGATTAATTGTGATGGCCGCAGGCTTACATAATGGTGAGCGAGGCCAGTTTCCTGTAGGAAGCTCCTCTCTCAGATGTCCCAGTATTCTGAAAGCTTGCAGCCAACACTATAGGGATAACTATCTCATGACAAAGTGCTGCTCTGAGAACTTTCCCGCTAATACCTGGCTTCCTGTTTCAGATAAACCTTGGGGAAAACAGATTTAGAGCAACTGTACCGTACGCAATCGTTCTGAGAATGTGGAACACTGGAAGAAAGATTATTGGGTGAATGGATGTTATCCATGTCTGACCTTTTCATGACTAGATGTGGTTTAGATGTACTTTTGTGTGGGTTACAATGACAAATACTGTCTGCAGTTCATTCAGATTTTATTCAATATACGTTTGGGGCAACGTACAGTCCGGCCTTAGTGACCTCATTGTATTTGATCATCAGGAAAATCTCAAAATCCTCATCCCTTGCAGAGCGCTGCTTTATGCAAAGATTAATCTATTTAACAAATCCTGTGATCTGTTTCAAGTCAACATCTCCCCTCCCCCCCTCACCATATCCCTCCCTATCATGTTATCCGTATCGTATTCCCACAGTAGCGTGTACTAAGATGTGGAATTCCTGGAAGGAACCATTATATCAGTTTCACAACTGTACTTGTATTACTCTTTTCATAACTGGAGTCCAGCGATAGATGTCTTTCAACTGTGACCTCTCAAAGTGAGTGATCAATATGGTCAATATGTTATCAATAACATAGCGAGTCTCCTTTATTGAATCATACTTCATGGATCTATCCATGACACCGTGTCTATCTCAGCTGACTGGGGGCGGGGTCACTCATCGTTTGACTGACAGGAGAGGTCTATCTCAGCTGACTGGGGGCGGGGTCACTCACCGTTTGACTGACAGGAGAGGTGTAACTCAGCTGATTGGGGGCGGGGTCACTCATCGTTTGACTGACAGGAGAGGTCTATCTCAGCTGATTGGGGGCGGGGTCACTCATCGTTTGACTGACAGGAGAGGTCATGTGGGCTCACTAGCTGCAGTCACCAAAGTAATGTGATCAGGATGGATATCTTTGAGGTTGACTAAAGTGGATGAAGTGCACCTAACCGTGAACATACATTAAATGTCTGTGTTGCGTTGTGAAATGTAAGAACAGGCGATTGCATGCTTGCATTCTGAAGAATAGGATTTTAGATTTCTTGATATGTGTAGATTTAGGTGTGGACGGTAGGTACATCAATGTATAGA
Organism: Hypomesus transpacificus; assembly: GCF_021917145.1. NCBI lineage: Eukaryota > Metazoa > Chordata > Actinopteri > Osmeriformes > Osmeridae > Hypomesus > Hypomesus transpacificus. The sequence continues at coordinate 6,478,410 of NC_061064.1, read as the reverse complement.
TTTTGTCCCCCGTCAATGATTGTCGTGGTCTGAAGGAACACCGCTGCTTCTACTGATGAACTGAATGTTGGAACAAGATCCAATCTCTATCTTCACAGCACTGTTATGAATAACTATACATAACAATGTATAGTTGTTTTTCTACTAATGTGAGCCACACATTGCCAGCTCTATCTGTCAGGAAATCCTCCGCCTTCAACTACCAGTGCACAGTCACCCTCTTCCCAGTCGAATGCTTTACCACAGACATCGCCAGACTAGTTTAACGGAATGCTTGGTGTTAAACAAGAATTAATACAGTAGATCATTTTCCACAAGACATCAGAGTTATAGGTCATAACAAAGGAAGCGGAATACATTGCAAAAACCACAAAGGACATTGGCTTTCATTCTCCTCATGCTTTCAGTGGGCGAGGGACGTCCACCACGTTTATAAATCAGAGCTTGGGTTTGACTTACTTAGCCCAAGGGAATGACTGGAAGCAAGGATAATTAAACTTTGGCCATATTGCTGTTTTGTTAGCCTATCCCACTGAGTTATCATAATAGCCCTGCATGGTATCATATCCTATCACACGATGCTACATTGGCACAAATTGTCTCCAAACACGTATGAAAATGAATCAAATCATGGGCCACGAGCAGCTGCCTTCTGTTATTTCCGAGTGGAGAGAGCAATTTATTCAGCTGTATTAGCCCTTGGAAGAACACAAATGATTGGAGCCTAGTCAGTAACATTTGACAAACGTGTGAGGTCAGCCGGCTGAGTGTTGCCGAGTGATCGTTAGAGGTTTTACCACAGCCTCCAATAAAAAGCCACATCGTATGATTACTCTACAATTGGGACTTGACTTATGAAGTATATCTGAGAAGTAATAACGTTATGTGCGTGTAGCGCGCTGGTGGTGAAGGGACAATGGAGGCCAGCATTTGAAACTGCTGAGTAACCCGATGAGGAAGGGGTGGGATGGAAGACATCGATCGTGGCCGTGATTGCGCCCTCGCGCTGTCATTGGAGCCCCTGCGGAGGACAGTGATGGATGTTGGCAGAGGTTATGGCCCACTGCAGAGGCTGGTACATGTGGGCTAACCCTTCCCTGCAGCACACGGGACCTGGGTGAGGCTCAGTGTCAGCCCTGCACCAGGGACACAGCTGGGGAAATAAGGCTGTCCTGGTTATGGTCCTCGCTGCGGGTGTTTGATGGATTCACACGCAAGCACACATCCATTAGGCACTGTATTGAAACCAAATGGGCCCGGACGGAACATTGGTATTCGTCGCACAATTCATTTCGAATCGAGCAAAGACCTAAACGTCGTCCTCGAAAATGGCCGTCTCTGCTCTGCTCATCCTCCCATTTCGACAGTAGCCTTATTACAGTTCCCCGGGTGCCAAAGTCTGAGCCAGCACGCTCGTCTGGGGCGAGGCCCCCACAGAATGCTGACTCAGCTCTGAGCCGCAGCATCAGAATGCGCATGCTCGCGCGCGCGCGGACGCGTGTGCTGTGCGCGCTGCAGATGCCGTGCGCGACTTGGGCCGGGCGCGCTATGCATGCAGTGCAGCATGGCTTCATTATCGAGCGGGAGGGTGGGGTGGCTGTCTGACTGACGAGGACTGGGCTCCACACAGCCCGGGGGCTGTAAATCAGGGTGCACATGTGCTGACGGGAAAATATGGAACGGCCCCCTAACCCTCACTGCCTCGTGAACCGAACCCAGCCGTTTTACGCAGTGTGAAACGATGATGGTTTCCATGCACGCTGTTGGCTCCTGACACGCTTCTCAAACCGTCTGTTGTCACCCAACCATTCGCTGGATGTTGTCCGGGTTCTGGATATGACTGTGTCGCTGTCGGTCCGAGTTCAGACTTCCCTGCATGTTTCTGACTGGATGTCACTCAGCTTAGTCATCAATGTGACATGCAAGGAGGACGGCGGTTCGAGAGGAGAAGGCTTAGAAACCTCTGGGAACGGGCGTTGTCCAGGCCAGGCTTGTTGTTGCCCCAGTAAGGCTCTGTCTCCCTCCTTCCCCCCCCCCCCCCCCCCCCCCCCCCCCCCGCCGCCTCTCCCCCTCTGTCCCAGAGCCAAGAAGCAGCCAGTCCTGAGGTCTCAGTCATTCTCTGTCACACTGGGTTATGTTGCCTGCGAGGCGTGTCACAACCAGACATGCCAGCCAGCCAGCCTCTCTCTCTCTCTCTCTCTCTCTCTCTCTCTCGCTCTCTCTCTCTCTCTCTGAGGGCTCGCAGGCGAACACTTCACCATGGAGACGACGTACCAGTGTATGTCTCTGGTGCAACGCCCTGATCAGTCACATGGCCATCGTGAGATCAGGCAGGCCAACATTCCCCCCAGTAGCTGCTGAGCTGCTGTTTCATTTCAGCGACAGACACCCCAAATCTATTCCTAACCAAGTGGCTCTATTGAAATGGGTTCATCCCAAATGATGCCTTTCAAAGTCGATTCGGGGGTGTTCCCGCTGTTCCCAGATCAGGGCTTAGAGACAGAATACCTCAGCAGCATGTAACAAGGTTATCAAGCGCAATGGCTTTATGCTACATGACTGCAGTAGGTCACCCTCCCCTTCCCACCCCTCCTACAGGGTAAAATGCGTTAGTGTGTGGGCCAGTGAGTCTTCCTCTTGTCAGCCTCGACGTGTTTGGATGGGAGAGTCCGTCACGGCAAACAAGCGGCTCTGGTTTCACTTCACAGCTGTCGACGAGGGTGTTGCGCAAGAACGACATCCTGAAAAAAAGAGAGAAGGGGTGTGAATAAAGTCGAAAGAGCTCCCAGCTTCCAAGACCACCTCGGCTCCCAGTAGAATACTGATCACGAGGTTGCTGTGGACCTGTTAACATTCTCCATCTCTCTCTCTTTCCCTCTTGTTCCCTCCCCCCCGCTCTCCTCCCTCCGCTTCTTCTTTTCTTTCCCTCTCCAGAGCGACAGGCTGCTGGTCAAAGGCGGGCGGATCGTCAACGATGACCAGTCCTTCTTTGCCGACATCTACATGGAGGATGGCCTCATTAAGTAAGCTCCTCTCGCATCCTCTCTCTTTCCTCTCCTCTCCTCTCTGTGCCTCTCTTTTCCTCCCCTCTCATTTCCTCTCCTCTCTTTTCCTGTCCTCTCCCCTCTGTTCCTCTCCTCTCTTTTCCTCTCCTCTCATTTCCTCTCCTCTCTTTTCCTCTCCTCTCCTCTCATTATCACAGCCACCACATCCCCCACGGGCAGACAGAACTGTCTGCTGTTGGGCAGAGATAGCACTGGCTTATGGGGTTGCTCAACCAACCCCCCTCCTCAGTGCCCGATGTCCTCTTCCCAGTGCCAGGGCCTAATGTTGTGCCAGGCCAGAAGCCTGGGCCTGTTTAAAGCTCTGCATTCTCCCCCTCCTACGACTCAGAGGAGCTCTCTCTATAGTCGTGGGCTTTTCTTCTTCCCTGTGCTCATTCCCTCAGCCCATTAGGCCTTTTGTCCCCCGTCTTCTCCTGTGATAGGAGGAGCAGTGGCGGGGAGGGCGCAGCCCGCATACCAATGAGGCAGGCTCGCGTTGGGCCGCTGTCTCTGTGCTGCTTCCCGCTCCCTCAGCCCCGCTGACAGTTTACAGACACGGCTGAATGCAAACCGTTCTTTATCCTTTACGCCACAACCCGTACTGCGGGGATCACCGCAAACACGCACGCCTGTCGTTTGACTGACGCCAGCACTATTGCACACCAGGGGGAAAACGACCCGGAACGTCGACGCAGTCCCTCGCATTTTCTCGTCGTTTCTCCGCAGTCCGTGCCAAAAGGGCCCCCAAGTCACTGAGTCTCTTGTCCCTCAGGCAGATCGGAGACAACCTGATCGTCCCCGGAGGAGTGAAGATCGTCGAGGCCAACGGCAAGATGGTGATCCCCGGAGGGATCGACATCCACACCCACTTCCAGATGCCCTACCGTGGGACCACCACCGTGGACGACTTCTACCAGGGCTCCAAGGCTGCCCTGGCCGGGGGCACCACCATGATCGGTGAGCAAGACGAGGGGGAGGAGGAGAAAGAGGAGGAGGTGGATGAGGAGGAGGAGGAGAAAGCGGAGAAGGAGGAGAAAGAGGAGGAGGAGTGGAAGGGGGGGGGGAGCAGGAGGACTAGGAGGAGGAACAGCAGGAAGAGGAGGAGGAGGGATTGGGCTCAGCCTCTCAACAGCCTAGAGGCACTGGTAGGGGGGTGTTGGAGTCTTGGGGTATCACAGTGGCACACCCCAGGGGGCCCTGTGGGGGGCCGGGGGGGCAGAGCGACTGTCACGTGATATTAAAAGACTGGCATCGATTACATCCTTTACATAAATTAATACGTACTACTGTCTAATTGAACAATGTGTCTGAATCTCCCTGGATTCACCGTAGAGCAGAGGAGGTTATCTGATAGCAGGCAGGAGAGATTCCAATCCCTGCTCTAGGTGGACAGAGGGGGAGGGAGGATAGTAGACAAAACACAGCCTAGATTGTGTGAGAGAGTGAGCTCGTGACAGCTTCATTCAGAAAGCAGGAGGGGACTAGTGAGAGAGATGAAGAGAAAATAGAAAGAGGACGATAGACAGAGGAGGGAGAGAGGAAGATAGAGGGGGGGGGTCTGGCTACAGTGAAGCCTCCCTTAATGGGGTAGAGTGGGCAGTGGTCCAGGGGACCACACAAAGGGCGGGAGGGGTGGGGGGGTGCGGGAGGGGTGGGGGGTGCGGGAGGGGCGCAGACAGAGGCACACATAGTGAAACACAAGTCCCGTGGAAATAGACATGCAGTGTGAATCACTCACACACACTTACACACACACACACACACACACACTGGCTGCCCAGAGCCAGCAGCTGGTACATAGCAAAGTCTCATTCTGATCAACTGGTACTTAAAGGAATGGTGTGGGCCTTGTTCGAAAAGGAAAAAACCCTCCTTCACCACAATCACACACTGTATCTAGGCTTGGATAGACCAAACTACAACAGACAAAGAGAGGTTCAGTGAATCAGTGTCGTAAACAACCGAGCTGTGCTAGCCTGCTGATTCATCCTGGATCCAATTAACAAAGACAGAGCCGCTAAGGAGATGGGAGGGTCTTTAATGGGATGAAGAGCTAGCCAGTCAGGTGGCAGGACAGCAGGCGGCCTTTGCTACTAAAGCACAGCCGGGACTACAGGGACCCACCAGGTCAGAATATCCCTTTGTCTCTCACTGGTCAGAGCTCATTAATGTGCTACGTGCTAGCGACGAGAGGCTAATGGTAACCTGAAGTCACCCTCAGACACAAACTGATTGTGGCGTCTGACAGCACTGGTGGCAGTGCAGGCTGACAGGCAGACAGGAAGTTACATAAGGCACGACAACATGGAGACAGAGGACGAGGAGCACCGGAACATATTGTCCTTTAATAATACCCCTCCCTCCCTCCCTTCCTCCCTCCGCTTCCCCACCTCCCTCCCTCCCATCCTCTCCTGCGGCCCCCCCAATATCTCTAACCTCTATACCTCCCTCTCTCCACTCCCTTCTCCCTCCCCTCCTCTTCCCCCCACCCCCCCTCCACAGTGGACCATGTGATCCCGGAGCCGGGCTGCAGCCTGATGGAGGCGTTCGACCAGTGGAGGCAGTGGGCCGACGAGAAGGTCTGCTGTGACTACTCCCTCCACGTGGACATCACCCATTGGAGCGACAGCGTCAAGCAGGAGGTGGACACCCTGCTCAAGGAGAAAGGTACCTCCAACAACCCCCTCCCCCATCTACACCCCCCCCCCCCCCCTTTTGAGTCCCTGCGGTCCCATGGTATGGTGGACATGCTGTGCATTCTATACCTAATCCTCTGTGGTGGAGGGGTGGGGGTGGGGGGGGCGACCCAAACACTGGCAGCAGCCCGGGGTAGCAATCAGCTGTGGCCTCCTGCATGATGGGTCTGGTCCACATAGCTGCGTGTGCTGTGGTCTCCCTGGAACCAGCCCAAACACCACTGTCCAGAGGAGCCCAGTCTTGTTGATGTTAAGAATCCTGCACGCATGATATTTCCGATTCTCATCGTAAAAAACGGAATTCCCTTAACTCTCTCTCTCTCTCTCTCTCTCTCTCTCTCTCTCTCTCTCTCTCTCTGTCTTTGTCTGTTTTGCTCTCTCTCTCTCTTTGTCTCTTTTGCTCTCTCTCTCTCTCTCTCTCTCTCTCTGTTTCTTTCTGTTTCTCTCCTTCTGTACGTATCTCCTCAGGTGTGAACTCCTTCCAGGTCTACATGGCTTACAAGGACTTCTACCAGATGAGCAACAGTGAGGTAGGGCACCCTCTCTCCTCATGATGGCCCCAGTCTCTCCTCCGTCACCAGCATGGTGGCCCACCAAACCAAGGCCCAAACCGTCACGTATTTAATTCAGGCAAAGCGAGTTTATTTACAGTAACATGCCACTAAATTTGGACCTTTTTTGGTGGTCACCAAGTAATTATGGTTTGTCATAAATGACATCATGGTAATTGTGGCCTTCGGAAGTTGATGGGTGAGATGAGGAAGGCTCCGGCTTAGATGACCATGTTTAAGATGATTTTTGGAGAAGAGCACGAAAGACAACTTTTAACCCTGTGTGTGTGTGTGTGTGTGTGTGTGTGTGTGTGTGTGTACACAGCTGTATGAGATCTTCACCTTCCTGGGGGAGATGGGCGGTATCGTCCAGGTCCACGCCGAGAACGGAGAGATCATTGCTGAGGTAAAACCGGGCCTCCACCTCTCCGTAACCACCTCCTTACCTCCGCACCCCTCCCTCCCTCCCTCCCTCCCTCCCTCCCTCCCTCCCTCCCTCCCTCCCTCCCTCCCTCCCTCCCTCCCTCCCTCCCTCCCTCCCTCCCTCCCTCCCTCCCTCCCTCCCTAGTCTCCCATATGGTCATGCCTCACCAACTAGTCATACATCCTCCAGCTCCCTCCAGAATAAACACAGCTCAGAGATAGTGGACCAGGCCAAAGGGGAGGCTGAAGAGCGGGGTTAGAGGAGGACATACTGTACAGGCGAGGATTGAAGTGAATATAAGTCTGCACTGGGAAGGACTTTAGAGTCTTGATTCTCATTTCCTCAGTGTTGTGTGTTTGTCTATCTGGTCAAACTGCTTTTTCGTCTGCTAAGCTAAATTAGCTTAGCAGTTTATCTCGTTTGTCAAGGGGAGTCCCCAGCCTTAGCCTGAAGACGTCCGTACCGGCAGACTGTGTCATGACTCAGGGTTAGCTCAAAGCTCCTCAGAGACCCCGTGGATAAAGAGGTCTTAGAGATCGTTTAGTCAGCGATCCTCGGTTCCCCTCTGCTACATCTGCATGGAGACAGCTAAGCCCAGTTATCTAATGGACGGTATCATATTGATTCCGGGGTCAACACAATCAATCCAGTTGTTTCTCTGCTGGTGCGTTTGTGCGTGTCTGCGCGCGTGTGTGTGCATGCATACATCCCGTCGTCCGTCCGCGTGTGTGTACGTGCGTGTGTGTGTGCCAGTGGCTGGGGTGAAGCAGGGTAAACTCATGTCATGTGCGCGTGTGTGTGTGTGTCCCCTCACAGGAGCAGGCCCGCATGCTGCAGATGGGCATCACTGGACCAGAGGGCCATGTTCTCAGCAGGCCAGAGGAGGTGAGGACAGCACTCCATGAACTGGGGGGGGGGGGGGGGGGGAGGGTGTGTGTGTCTGCGTATTTGTGTGTGGAGATTGCGTCTGCGTGTGTGTGTGTCTGGGGTTCCTGACTGTGGGTTTTTGGGGATTCACGGGACCTATTAACCAAAACGTGGGATTTAGAAACGATTCAGGCCGATTCGGTTTCAAACATCCTCGTTAAACTTGTTTAAAGCTGTATTCCACTTGCGGACTAGACGATTTAAATCGCTCTATGCGTCCATATCAGGTTGACGGGGACATGTAGATCCAGCAGTAATCTGTCACCATGAGAACCAAATCATGTCTGGCACCATTATAGAAGAGAGAAAAAGAACAGAAAAGTATAGGATAAGAGGAGAGGACGGAGAAGGATGGAAGGGAAGAGAGGTGGAAAGGAAAAGAGAGGCTAAAACGCCAACCAGGAGGGTGTGCGAGACCAGCAACCAGAGAGGAGATCAAAACCAATAGCGGAGTGACACTAATTGATTCGCTTGTCTGTCTGTGTGTGCGTGTGTGTTCGCGTGCTCCCAGCTCGAGGCAGAAGCCGTGTTCCGTGCCATCACAATCGCCAGCCAGACCAACTGTCCCCTGTACGTGACCAGGGTGATGAGCAAAAGCGCTGCTGATATCATCTCCCAGGCCAGGAAAAAAGGTACAGCCTCTGTCATTGGTCGCTTCACTGTCAAGGTGACAACAGAACTGAGTCCACACTCCTGGAACACCAAGCCGTTCCTATAAACAGTATCTTCTATGTGGAATCAACTTCAGGGTTGGATTAATGGACCGGGACACTGGCCCATGGCCTTCTAGTGTACACATGTGAACATCTTAGGGATACCTTTAGCATGGCTCTTTGTCCTGGATGTCCTTATATGCCGATTCTGGTGTCTGGGTTCAGACCAGTGGGTTCAGGACAAAGAGCCCCAGGGTCGACGAAGCAGATAAATGAAGCTTCACTTCTGGAGGAATCTCTAGCTTGATCACGGCGAGCCGGGGCTCAGACGTCCGTGACGGGATCTGCCATTCCTCAGCCCGCCTGAGAGGAGAGGAGGGGGGGGGAAGGGGGGGGGGGGACGATGGCGCTAAAGATACACAGATTTGGAAAAATGAGAGGGAAAAAGAGAGGAGAGGAGGAAAAGGACGAGGGAGTGTTTGGACGGCCTCGTGGAGGCATGTGAGGTTTCTTCCATCCTGGAGGGCATGTCCCCGGGGCCGCTCCTAGCTCTGTCTCTCTCTCTTCCTCTCTGTCTCTCTGTCGCTCCCTCTCTGTCGCTCCCTCTCTCTCTGTCTCTCTGTCGCTCCCTCTCTCTCTCTTCCTCTCTCTCTCTCTGTCGCTCCCTCTCTCTCTCTTCCTCTCTCTCTCTCTCTCTCTCTGTCGCTCTCTCTCTGTCGCTCTCTCTCTGTCGCTCTCTCTCTGTCGCTCTCTCTCTCTGTCGCTCCCTCTCTCTCTCTCTCTCTCTCTCTCTCTTCCTCTTCCTCTCTCTCTCTCTCTCTCTCTCTCTGTCTCTCTTTCGCTCCCTCTCTCTCTCTCTGTCTCTCTCTCTCTCCCTCTGTGTGTGGATTCTCCAGAATGTGTGTGTGTGTGTGGATTCTCCTGACTTGTCGAGCTGGCCTCAGGAGCTCTTGCTTTCATTACTAGTTGGCCCAGTTCCACTCCTTTCCCATTGGCTGTATCTTAGCCAATAGAGACAGTGTTTGCGAGTGTCCTCCTTCATGCATAACAGGAAGCGTATAGGGTTTGGAACAGTTTATTGATTTATTCGGTGATCTCAATTGGGATTCTTGCCATCGATTGGTTGTAACGCAATCCTCTTACCCAGGTAACGTTGTGTTCGGGGAGCCAATCACGGCCAGCCTTGGGACTGACGGGACACACTATTGGAGCAAGAACTGGGCCAAGGCCGCCTCCTTTGTGACGTCCCCTCCTCTGAGCCCGGATCCGACCACCCCAGACTACCTGAACACTCTGCTGGCCAGGTAGAGTGCCCCCTGTTGACTGTTTCAGTGCTGTACAGACCCTAATAAACATAGCATCAACTTAGAGGCACGTCAAGCTGAGGGAGTTTGGATAGATTTAAGAGGAACAAGAATGATCCCCATTTTTTCTCTCCTCTCTCTTTTCGGCCTCCCTGCCTCCCTCCCTCCCTCCCAGTGGTGACCTGAACGTGACCGGCAGTGCCCACTGCACCTTCAGCGTGGCCCAGAAGGCTATTGGCAAGGATGACTTCACCCAGATCCCAGAGGGGGTGAACGGCGTGGAGGAGCGCATGTCCCTCATCTGGGACAAGGCTGTGGTGAGGACCTCACACACACACCAACACACACAGCCGATCAGCCAGGCTTCTTTAGAGAACGTGCTGTGTAGAAGGCTACGCTGATGCACAGCCTTCTAGCCGAAACAGCCTGGTCTGGATTTGTTCTGTGTCCACCAGTATACGGTAACAACGTCGCAGTTCTCTGTTTTCACGGTCTTTTTCTGTCCCCCTCCCCCCCCCTTTTTGTTTCTCTCTCGACCTTTTGACGCCGCACTCTCACCCCCGTGCTCTCATCCGCTCTCTCTCCCCCTCGATCCTCTCTCTCCCCCTCGATCCTCTCTCTCCCCCCTCGATCCTCTCTCTCCCCCCTCGATCCTCTCTCTCCCTCCTCGATCCTCTCTCTCCCTCCTCGATCCTCTCTCTCTCCCCCTCGATCCTCTCTCCCTCCCCGACCTCTGCTCTGTCACCTTGCCTACCAGCGCAGCACGCACACTTTCTCTTTTTCCCCGTCTCTTTCCTGTTCCTGCTTGTCCTCAGTTGTGCTCAAAGGCTGGGGGGTTATGGTCATGGCCAGCTCCGGACTGCGCAAACGCAGCGTCGCTTCGCCACTTCTGTCACACCAGCAAGTGTCAACCCACATTCGTGTTTCGCTGTTTGTGCGCGAGCGTATGAGGGGAACTTCCCCCCCACGCAAACCTCCACCCAATGCTACGAGCCACCGGACACAAATTCTCCCGCCCTTCTAACCCACCTCTCTCTCCCCCAGACCTCCGGCAAGATGGACGAGAACATGTTTGTGGCCGTGACCAGCACCAACGCTGCCAAGATCCTCAACCTGTACCCTCGGAAGGGCCGGATAGCCGTGGGCTCCGACAGTGACCTGGTCATCTGGGACACCGACGCCATCAGGACCATCACGGCTAAGACGCACAACTCGGTAAGGTCAGGGGTCGACGTGTCAGAGGCGGCAACGCTTTGAGAGTGGAGAGAGTGTACGTCGGAGCAGATGCTACCCCCGTAGTGTGCGTCTGAGAGAATCTGGAGTGTCAGTTGAAATGTTCTCTTCTCTAAGTCAGGGCCCAGGGCTCCCTAGCTGTGCTGATTACAGGGTTGTCCCAGACTTGGTCTGGTCGGCTGGTTCAGGCCACTCAACTCTGGTTCCACTGCAGGGCAAACAATGCTACCTCACAGAGAGAGAGAGACAGAGAGAGACAGAGAGAGGGAGAGAGACAGAGAGAGACTGAGAGAGAGAGAGACAGAGAGAGACAGAGAGGGAGAGAGAGGCAGAGAGAGACAGAGAAGGAGAGAGAGACAGAGAGGGAGAGAGACAGAGAGGGAGAGTGAGAACCAAGCCCTCTTCCAACGATCGCTCTTCCCAACGGAATTGAGCTCTCCGTGGATGCTCTCTGCTGACCCAGGACATGCTACAGCTCTGGAGTGGTTCGTAACAGCACCCTACCACACCACACAGAGTGGATCCGGAACATGGAAAGACACGACATGAGGATGTTGAATGCTCTGTCAACCGTCCCTCTTCACCATTTCATAAACAGGAAGTGTCGATGGGTCCAACAGGAAATCACGGTTTAACCAACCAGTTGACCTTCCTGCTTGCGTTCACAGAAAGACAGGGAGGGAGGGAGAGAAGGAGGGAGAAGCAAAGTGAGGAGAAAGGCTTCTCGTGAGGATGAGAGAAGAAATGGAGGTGAAAAAAACGGGAGAGAGAGAGAGACAGATGTGTATAGATGCAGCATGTATACAGTATGCAGCATATACTGTATCAAAAGCCGGAGAATTAGTGAGGAAGATATTGGATGCGTTTTCAAGGGGTTTTCCATATGTGGAAAACATCCAGCGAGAACTTTGGTTCGTACAGAATGATGTCACCCTCTCATTTCCTGCCTGTAGCCCCTCCGGACAACATAACAGCCCAGAACATGCTCTCTTCCACCTTAATGGCAGGCAGCTACAGTATGATATATAGCTCACAGCAATATTTTGTTTTATAGTCCTCTTTCTAAAGATGCCCTCCCTCAACTCTGAACAGCACTGGCAACTGTTGTCTGGCAGGCATAATCCGGATGGGCTTGTTTATGTTTTATTTCTACGGCACCGCAAAGAAAGATAGACAGACTTTCACTTTCTCTCACACAAACACACACACACGCACACACACGCAGGGCTGGGGCCATGACATCATACTTGGCAGATAGGCGGTCTCATGTCCGTTCCTGGCCTGAGCGTGGAGCTCAAGCAGAGCAGTGTGCAGGGGGAGGCCTGGACTAGAAGAGAGGGGCAGCGGATTACAAACAACCCACAGAAGAAGAAGAATGTCGGACGGAAGAAGAGCGTTTGTGGCATTCGAATAGGAGAGACTGGGACCCAGTTCAGAGAGGTGGAGAGAATTAGAGAGATTAAACACAATTGGCCGAAGATGGAGAGAGAGGGAGGGAGGGAGAGAGATACGGCTGGAGTCACCGGCCCCAGCTGTGCAAGGGCAGCTGCTTGTCAGTATGTGCCAAACTGACATGTATGAGGAGTTGATTGAGGAGCAGGAGGAGGAGGAGGGAAAGGGGTCATTCCTCTCTCCTCTCACACATGGTGCTCATTAACAGAGAGCAATGGCCTCATCTCCAGCGAGACTGCCTTCCTTCCCTCCCTTCCTCTCCTTTCTGCCTCTCCTCCGGCACCCCTAACCCTGCCTCTCCACCCCACCCCAGCCCTGACCTGCCATCCAGCCAGCCATTACTGTAAATCCGGGCCTTTCCATCCATCACTTCCCTCAGCTCCTTCCTCAATAGTCCCTCTGTCTGTGTCTCTGTAACATGCACATCAGCCCCTCCCTAACTGCTGATTAAAGAGCTATAGATCTAAATCTGATTTACTTAAAGGGGATTTGCGGGGGCCCTTATCTGAATTAGCTGTTTCAGCCTCTAATGCACAATAAACACAGGGAGCGCTTGTTGTGTATCTACTTACTCGCTCGAATCCACTTTGATGGTGCCGGGGCAAGTTTGCTTGGGTTGGGGGGGGGGGGGGGAGAGGAACAGAGAGAAGAGAGGATCAGAGAGAGAGAGAAAAACACATTTGAAAATCCCAGCAGCTGCTTAACATTTATGCTACTGCAAACTTCAAGGTCCGTCTCAACGGATGGAACCGAACTGTTATTTACAGTAAGGTCACCTTGCCAGGGAATGCAAATCGCCATGTCTGCAGAGAACAGAGCGAGTGGCTCGAAGGACTCATCTCCCGCCCCGCGTACGTGCGCGCGGAGGAACGCGGCGTTTCCCCTCCAATCGGACGGCTTGTCTGATTGACCCTGCGTGGCTTTGCTCGCGTCGGTGTATCGTTTGTTCACGCCTGTGTGTGTCTGTACCGCTTGTGTGTGTGTTTCAGGCTGCTGAGTACAACGTGTTTGAGGGAATGGAGCTGCGCGGCGCCCCGCTGGTGGTCATCTGCCAGGGGAAGATCGTCCTGGAGGACGGGACCCTCCACGCCACCTCCGGGGTGGGCCGCTTCATCCCCTGCACCCCCTTCCCCGACTTCACCTACAAGCGTGTCAAGGCCAGGAAGCAGGTACGGTCCGCTCGTAGCCTCCGTGGCTAGCGCTTCCAGCTAGCCCCTCTGACGTTGCTTGTGTCGCACATTACCAACCAGCATGTCCTCAGGTTATGTGATACTGCTGTCGGATGAACTTCGGCATGACCGAGGTCTCGACGACAGTGAATCCTCCCTTCCCTGTGAATTGACCCCCTTAAGGGATGCGTCACGAAATGTAGCCTCATGCTCAACTCATGTTCACACGAGAACGAACGTGTGCGTATCGTCTGGGAGACAGACTGTTTGACAGTTTGTGTTGTGACTCACCCTGCTCTGGACAGCACACAAAGACTGTTTCTGTCTGGGGCTTCAAGCTGCCTCGCGCTGGAGCCAGCCATAGGAGCAATGCATTCTGGGTAGGGAGGACCAGCCTGTCTGTGGAGGATAGGATAGCTAGAGCTGAGTTGGGAAGTGGAACAGAGAGGGTATAAATATCTATGGGAGTGTGTAAGGGAGACAGGAGCTGCCAGGGTTTGCGGTAATAAGTGTCTTTTAACTAGCACTGTGGGTGAGCTCATCTACTCTGCAGGAAGACAGGAATCAGGAGGAGGGGGGGGGGGTGGAAGGAGGGAGGGACGAGAATAGAGGTAGGGAGGAGGGCACGGAGTCGAAAGGGCGGAGGGAGGGACGCGGGAATGCATGGGAGACGGCGTCAGGCGCAGGGGTTCGGCGCGGGGTCAGACGCGCATCCCAGTGCAGCTTCCCGATGCTCTGCCCGGGTCACGTGACTATGGGGACAGAGGCCGGTCACGTCCAATGAGGACACAGCGGGTTTGTCTGCGGCACAGCTGTCGGTCTGTGCGTCGGTAAATCTGGAATAGCTTTTTTCCCCCCTGGGAAAGCACAGGGTGAAAAGTGGATGTTTTACTCAGGCACAAGCCGTCCCACAAACAAACCCAGTCTAATTCCAAACAGGTTTTTCCGTGGGGAGAGTTTGTTCGAAACAAACAATGCTGGGACTCTTCGCCATACTGACTTTCTGTGTCATCTGTTCCACCTTCCTCTCTCTCTCTCTCTCTCTCTCTCTCTCTCTCTCCCAGCTGGCAGTCTTGCGGGCAGTGCCCAGGGGCATGTACGACGGGCCCGTGTCTGAGTTCTCGCCCATGTCTCGCGGTGGAACCCCCTCTGCCTCCGCCCGCACCTCCCCGACCAAACAGCCCGTGAGGAACCTCCACCACTCTGGCTTTAGCTTAGCGGGTGCACAACGCGGTGAGCTAACTGTTTCTTCACCCCCCCCGTACGTACACCCCCCTCTCATCTCCCTCCCTCTCTCTCACCCTGTCTGTTGGAAATACCAGGGTAGGATACACATGCACTCACACAGACACACACACACATAGTAATAGTGTCACCATGTGACTTTAGCCAGTCACACAACATATATTCCGATGATCCCCTCGCTTGTGTACAAAACAAATAGGCTTGTTGTCAAGGAGGAAATCTGGATCATTAACCATCATCGCATTTCATGCATTGATACTAAATCAGGACACAGTTCTGCTATAGTACAGGGCACACACTTGAAGACATGCGTTTTGTTTAACAATACTACCCTGGCGGGGTTTTTTACACAGTCCTTATATCCGTCTATGGCTTAGACCTTGAATGTCGGTGTCTTCCTGTCCAGGGTCACGGTGGTTATCTGTCAATGTTTTTCCTGTCTACAATTCCTATGTATTTCATGTTCAATCATCCAAACCCCCTGGAGAAGATGTGGAAACTAAGCCGGAGAAGCAGAACCCTAAGAAGGCTCTCTAAGATGTTTAGAGCTTCCAAGCCCGGTTCTAAGATTTCAGCCCAGACATCTGGTCCGGCTCCGAGCCATCCTCGTTGTGATGAGGCGTCTCGAATGATCTGATAGAACAACAGTCGGCCTAACGTTATCCACACTGTTCATCCATTCCACAATGGGAGCTCGCTAAGTGACGGGAGGTGGACATCTGTAAGCTGTCATGACAGAGCCCATGTTAGACATGTCTTTACTGGCATACTTGCTGTGTGATGCAGAAGTGTCCTCCGTTGGAAACTATTTCCCCCCTCCCTGTGGCTCTTGGAGGGAGGTCGTTTAGCCTTGCGTTCCCAGGCTCTCCTCGGTTCGTTTGGACCAGGTCCACTCTCTCTCTCCCTCTCCCTCTCTCTCTCTCTCTCTCTCTCTCTCTCCCCTCCTCTCTTACCTCGCAGGCATTGTAGATAATCCCGCTCCACTGCTACTGAGATTGCAGGTCCTTAAGGGATGGAGCACACACATGCCCGTGTTCTGAAACACACACATATATGCGCACACACACATACTTGCGCGCGCGCACACACACACACACACTCAGACACTTTTGTCTTATTCAGTTACATAATCTGTTTCCTGTCTATTCTTCATTATATCCAGGAGACATTACGTGAACAGTTGATTTACTTGTCGGTCTTGTAAAGTGAAGTAACTTTGGCTGTGTCGATCGTGGTGAGAGACGAATGGTGCTCCACATCCCAACCGGTTTTCTTCAGTACACGATAGTGAGGAAAAGTTACCAGACTTCATGTAAAGAGAGTAAGGACTGTCCGATTCAATCTGTGCACCAATATGTCAATTTAATCCAGCAATAATCCCATTACCATGGAAGCGGATTTATTCCTAAAGGTCAAGAAGGTCAAGAACACAAACACACAGAAGGACAGCTGTCCCCCCAACCGCACTTGCCGAATGACGCGAGCTCTGTGACAGGAAGTTGTCGGGTGGTTGTGAAGCCGAGACGGTTTCTCTGGCCAGACCACTTGTCTGACCAGAGAGGACGCACAGTACAGACATAGTATACAACCATCCTAACCCTCCCGGTCCCTGCTTATGTCCCCCAGGCCCCCCCATACCAGACGACATTCCCATCAGGCCAGCGGGACGCCGCATCGTAGTGCCCCCTGGTGGCCGCTCCAACATCACGTCCCTCAGCTAAAGCGCTGCGGAGGGGGAAGAGCTCCAGACCACGACGACAGCCACTGGGAGAGAGGAGGAGGAGACATGATTAGTTAAAAAGTTAAAACGTTTGAGCAAAACACTGAATCCTCATGCCTTACCTGTCACAATGCTACCTTGTTTTGATTTCTAGCAGCGCAGTATTTCTCCACTTAGGGAGGGTCAAGGTCACGACAGAATAACTCCCACGACATGCCCTGGAATTTCATGGGCAAGCACATACTATATCCGTCCCCAAGTACAGTATTATAAACAGAATGTCCTGTTGGTAAATCCACGTTACATTTATACTATGAGACACATCACTTGTTTTGGCACAAAAATCACTCCTCGAAAATAAAAATATGATAGCCACCTCATTCAAAGTACCTCCTCTAAGGGAAAAGTAATACTGCTCATCTAAGAAAAATGCTTTGGTTCTTTCATCATGTCTGGCTTTCAATGTCACCCTTATGAATACTAGTCTGCAAAAAAAGTAATAGTTTGCTTAGCAATGTAATAACATGCAGTACCATCCATTACATGTAGGTGGCATTGTGAGTATGGTAGATGTAACGTAGCTTTGTGAATGATGTTGTTGCCTGCCTGGCCTCCAGTTAGTCCAGGAGAAACTGATAGCGTAATTGATCTAAAAAAAAAAAGAAGAAATAAATGAAAACACAAAAAAACACACATCTGGTTAACAGATTTTGCAAGAGAAAATGTTGATAGAAATGGTTGTCATGTTTTTGTTTTTGAATTCCTGCTCTCCATCTTGGCTGTTGTGAGAAACCGTCCCTTGTTTTTGCTTTAAGCTTTAAGCCTGCTCCCGTCATTCCTTTTAGCGAACCATCTATGGGGAAAGGAAGAGTTGTCAAATTCTTTCACAAGATATAAAACCAAGCTCGGCTTTCATGACCTGGACCATGAAACGAACAGCATGAGCTTTGTGAACAGGAACACATGACAAAAAAACGGAACAAAAAAAAGAAACAAATATCGAGTAACTCTACCTGCTTTGAAATAACTGTTCTTCACCTCTGGTTTAAGATTTTTACCCCCCCCCCCCCCCCCTCTCTCTCTTAACAATGTTGGCTTTCGCATGAGGCGCAAAGAAAGACCATAGCGTGCTATCGAAGCGGGTGCTAGTACATTGGTGTACCGAGTCATTGTCACTTCTCCTCATAGAGCGTTCCCTCATTGCTGTAACACCTGACCTAACTCCCCTTGGGTTGACCACTCAATGTCACGGTGAAGTCAGACTCCTGTTCCATGCCTCTGGTCTGGGCTTTTCTCTCAGACGAGGCCGAGGGCAGGAGGACGTGTCCCGGAGGAAGGCCAAGCTTGTTTTTTTTTCTGCCGTCCTAAACAGCTGGGGAAGAGGGAGTGGCTGGGAGGCGGTTTTACTGCGTGATAATGTGGAATCGGATCAATCCAAGTGGTTTTTATTATATTTATGTTGGTTTGACTGTCTTTGTTATTGTTTTTATGTCCTTTTTTACTGTTGTACCTACACCCAGAGAAGGCAGGTCAAAAACATGGTGTCGTGGAGGGATGAATTGTTTCCTGAATAAACATGAGTTGCAACTAAGCGGATGTCTCCTGTGTTTGACGTTTGGATGTTGAAGCATAGAGAGCAGATTTGACATGGGTGATGTAAGACTAGTATTCAATAGAGGGTTATAAAACTTGAAGTGCCTGTTGGAGAATATTAGCATAGTCAGATACCAAGGGTTGGGATTTTGCTCAGAGTAGGGTTAAAAGTCAGGTTAGGGTGGGGCACATTCAAAAAGTATACCAAGACTTGATTTATTTGAGTTCTAGCATTATCTGACACCCTATGCAGTAGTATTGGGGTGTATTGTAAGGACAGGTTCACGGGAAGAGATAGAATTGAAGGATGCTACTCTCCTCTTACATAAATGTCCGTGGAAAATCCAATTTCCACAATCTATGCTGCATAACGGCACTCCTTTTAAATCGTTGCATGTTTTACAGAGTGTAAGCATTTCCCTTTCAAAATGGCTATGATGGCAGACTGTGAAGATTGCCGTCATAAAATAAAGGCTCTGTCTGCAGTGGAGAGACGAAAGTCAGCATTTTCCTACTGAAGGAAGCTTTGGAGGAGCCCAGGACTTCCTGACAGAGCACACATAAACCCTCCTGAGGTAATGAAGCTGTCACTAGGTTATGCTCTGTTTTTACTTCTCCTGAACAATAGAAGGTCTGCGACGTGTGTGTGTGCGGGTGTGTTGGTGTGTGTGAGAGAAAGAGAGAGAGAGAGAGAGAGAGAGAGAGAGAGGGGGGGGGGGGGGGGGGGTGGGGGGGGGATTTCACACACGAGCGAGAGAGGAAGAAGAGATCTTTAGAGCCGAAAATCCCTAAGGCCGTTGCGATTCTGTCGGTGTCTCTTGCAGCCTTGTAAATCTCGGGGACCGGACTCCCAGGTTAGCTGCTGAAGGTGAAGTCGTGGAAGAGAGATGGCCCGACCGGCTGAAGTGCCTCTTCCCTCCGAGCTGCATGCTGCAGTGAGCGCAAAACCATATGACGCGTGTCAGGGGGCTGATGCTGCATTAACGGTTAATGTCCCCCCCCGTGAGCAGGGGGAGAATGGGACTGAAAGAGTGGGGTCGAAAGAGAGAGGGTTTCAAGGAGAGAGCGAAATAAAGAGAGATAAAAGATTGATGCGTAATCCAATGGGTGGATTCCTGATTCCATGGTAATTAGGATATCATTCAAGATTCAACTGGGTTGAACCCATCCATATACAGCATTGTCACAGGCCCTGTTCCAAGAACGTCACACTAAGACAAAATCCTGTAACAGTATACAGCACACGGTCGTATTTGGCCCACTGTTACCTTATACGGTCATATATCTCATCATTATGAAAGATAGTAGGGGAAAGGAGATAATGATCCGCTGACTCAAGTCTTTGGCCGTTGTCCCAAATGATCTGCGCTCCAAACACAACCTCATTATGAGACTTGCTGCAAGATGAAAGTTCACCAATGCAGCTCTGAAAGACTCATGGCTTCTGAAGAAACCGAGGCAGAAATGATTCACCTCAGTTTGTTTTTCGAAGCTCCCTATTCGGGTGTCTTAAAACAAACCCAGGCACCAAATTTGGATGGTGGGTGGCCAACCAAACCCTCCCATAAAAATACAGTAGACAAACGAATCTGGCCGAATGTTGGCTTCCTGTTTGGTCAAGCCTACAATTGATGTTCTAGTCAGGGAGGCTAAACATAGTCTATTCTAGAGTGCTCCCCAGAGCCCGTTTGTTCAGCATACACCCAGTGGGAGTTTACATTTAGGACAAGTCTTTCACAGTGTTCATTAGGCTCTGTGTGTACTGTGTAGCATGTTTTCAATAGCATGTGGGACACAGTTCAAAATATTCACATCAAACAAATGCAAGCATGGACGCGTTTTTATCTTCAAGTTTAATGAAATAGATTATTGGATCAGCACAGACATAAATAAATACATGTGAAAGGGCTTTTGTAAACACCGTTATTAATTTTCACATCACTGTCGAACAACTTTCTCGTGTTCACTTGCGTGCCACTGACTAGGATGAAAGCTGCCCTTCGAGCCAAGGTAAACTATTTTAACCACGCAGGAGTACTACCGATCAAAACCACTAGATGGCAGTGTGTCATCGTAGAACACAATGGACCCTCACACAGCAAGCATGGATTCTAGTGTTCTGTATTCTAGTGTCGTCTCTGGAGTTTCCTGCAGATAATAAAAACAAACCAATGTGCAGGGTTATCTCTATGATTAAACAGCATCCAAGGTTCCAGAGAAGGAAAAAAAAAACACTTGTCTTTCCCATTCCAACTCTCCTCTCTCATCTCCCGTCTACCCACGCTATCTCCCCTCCTAAGGTCCTGAAGGCATGGCTGGATTATCTACAGTTTCATCTGCCGAGCTTGAAGGACACACGGGTGCCGGGAGTGCTTCTCCCTGTGACATCCTCTCAGGACTGTGATTGGTCGCTTCTCGACGTCCTCCAATCAGGTCCGACTTCCGTCCCCTGCTGGGTCCCGCTTGTGTGTCAACACCGAGGAGGCCAGCTGGAACAGGCCGTCTGCGTCTCGAAAGCGTTGTGCCGCTGCCAGGGGCCACAAGCATCCTGCACCGTAGGAGGGGAGCATAACCAATTTCGTTCCGTATCAATCAATGGCTCCCGACTGCTAAAGCCACTTAGGAGCCATCGGGCTGAAAGCACACGTTGCCTGAAACGGGGAACACCTGTGAAAAATGGGCTCTTTGTTTTACGGGCTCTCTAGTTCTTTCCTCAGACCAGATCCCCAGTTCCTACTCCAAAGCACCCCCCTATCGTTAAAGCACAAGCAGTGGTGAGGCCGGATCCAGAGAATCGGTTTAAGGCACACCTTTTATAATCGCTGCTCCACCACGTTCACGTACGACAAACACAGTGACGACGAATGACAATTAAACACACGTAAGAAACGCTACGAC
This sequence comes from Hypomesus transpacificus, assembly GCF_021917145.1. Classification (NCBI taxonomy): domain Eukaryota; kingdom Metazoa; phylum Chordata; class Actinopteri; order Osmeriformes; family Osmeridae; genus Hypomesus; species Hypomesus transpacificus. The sequence continues at coordinate 6,457,501 of NC_061064.1, read as the reverse complement.
TCGCACAGAACGACTCCGGGCACTCCCCCGTGGTCGTGAAATCACTTTGCAGCCGGAGCTAAAAAGGAATTCAAACATGTTTGTATCCACAGTGGTTTAAAAAGTGCTTATACAGGAAATCGATATGTGGCTGAATTCAAATTTGAAATTGTTGATCAAGCGGTAAAGCGAGAATTGACTATCCAAATATGGCAAAAACAATAGTATAAGCACGGGATAAACTTGAGAATGTGGAAATCCTTCAGTTTGAATTCTAGAAACATCAATGTCTATAACCTGCTATAATCTTCTTACAGTGTGCCATATATAAGGTCTAAGGCACCCTCCTAGAAACATTATCAAATTATTGATACATATCACATTCAAGCTCCAAACCCAGAAGCAGCCTCGTCCAGAACTGAAACAGACTCTTATTTTGAAAGTATGGATGAGGCCGACGTTCTGTCTTTTGAGATGAAAGATTCACTCACAGCTTTAGTAAACTCCTCCTCTGTACACAAATGCTATAATCCATGAGGAAGCGTGTGCAAAAGCAAGTTTCTGTGAAGAACAGATGCTACACAGCTATCTACCTAATGTATCTACCTGTCTCCAAAGTATTTTTTGTCTTTTCGAGGCTCACATCAAACCAGTTAGGGATAAAGGCTATTGTCCACAGCAAGTTCACTCAGGAAGTTCACGCCATTTTAGAGCAGTAAACTGAAATCAAATTGACCCAGCCAGAACTCTCGTCCCTAATCTCAGGAATACCGACTTCAACCGAAAGCTCACGGAACCGGAACCCATCCTCTGAGTGGAGTCCTGAGTGAATCTCACAGGACAGCTTTGCCTGCATCCGTAGCTGGTTGAACTGTTTCTTTAATAAATCCAAATGTTCACAATGTCTCTGGTACCCAAAAGCAGAGAGCATTAACGCATTAAACAAACGTCTGAGCCGTCAAGCTCAAGCCGACAGGTGAACCCTTATTTCGCTGCAGAGGACTCTGTGATTGCTGTGTTTTAAACAAAGGCCGTTAACATTTTATCTCATCTCTAATTTAGTTTCGTGTCACCCAAAATACTCATCCATTCGCGTGCCGCGTGACATTGTAGTCTTATTTTTCCTCAGCATCCAGCTTCATTTCCTGTTGCGAGCGAGCCAGCATGGTGGCTGTTTCCTGCCATAGCTGGGGTGTCAGAGAAGTTATTTCCTGTTTGACTGTTTACTGTAAGTGGAGTTCCAGAGGACCATGGCGCACCAGGTCAAGGCAGGGCAAAGAGGGATGGCTAATGGGAGAGTCTCGTCTGGGGCGCAGGGTTGGAGGGAGCCAGGGTCTGGTTGGCCGATCCAGATGTCAGTCACTCTGCAGCCTATGAGCTCTAAGGGTCAGAGCGGGCGTGAGGTAATTGTAGGTATGTGTGCGTGTATTCATGCATGTGTGTACGTGAGTGTGCAGCTTTAAGGTGGTTCTCTGTGTCAGTGCAGGTGAACATGGGAGTGTGTGATCTACAAGCTGTAACCAGGGTGAAGCTGTGTTTGTGTGTGTGTGTGCGTGTGTGTGTGGGGGTAGAGGAGAAGGTCGTGCCACAGGTCCTATCCTGACACGTAAGCTGTGGACTCGACATTGTTGTTCTGCCCATCTTCTATAGCCTTGTTCTTCTCCGTCACAGTCAGCTCCGTGGCGCCAGCGTCGGTCACCGTCTTCTTTGATCTGAAACGCAGACAAACCACGTGTCTCTGGTCAACGCCGACGTCACGTGCCGCACTCACAAGGTCACGTCTTGTACGGGTACGCGCACACATCGAAACGAGTCAATACGCGAGGAGCGATTCGCGGACGGATCGTCGGGGAGACGTTTGATGTAAATGTGGGCTCATGCTCGCGGTTCAATACGGTTACATTAAGCTCTCTGAGTTATGGGCGATTCCCTTCAGTGGACGCTACTGGACAGATGGGACGTAATCTTGGCAGCTGACCGTGGAACTTGTAAGCAAACATTATTAGAGAACCGAGCCATATCGTTGATTCAGCTAAGTAGGATCCATTACCTCTCTGTCCCTCGATGGTAATATTATAAGTTTCAATGGGATATAGACTACCGTGCCTGAAAATAACTTGCTTTGGCAAAGGACGGTGCAAGCCAACAATGTTACATAGCGCAGAGCCATATAGTTGATAAACTGTTGACAAGTACTGTAGCAGACGCGACCTGAAGAGTTCTATCGGAGTTCGGCCTCTAGACGGTAATACAACACCAGCTGCCCCTCGCGCTACCGGGACATTAGACGCGTGTCTTACCTTTCCCGGTTGAAGATGATGAAGTCCCTCTGCACGTTCTCCAGCCGCTGCTGCAGCTGGCCGCTCTGCAGAGTCGGAGAGACAACGGAAAAGATAAGACGTACACACACACACACAAAGACCAGGACACACCCTCAAAAAGCGCCAATCGCTGTCTGAGGCTTAAGAGCGGGTTCTTCATGGACATCTGGTCCCAAACGCAAACGGCTCCCGTTAGCCGCGTTAGTCATGGGAGCGACACCTTTGACGCGCCGCCGTGATCGCTCTCCCGCGCCTCGTAGCGCGTCCAACAGGTTAGAGCAGGTGTGGTCTCACCCTGTCTGTGGGGTGGTGATGGGGCCAGATGGATGATGGAGCCCCCCTCCTCCCCCTCCTCCCCGTCCTTCCCACCTCCCAAACCCTCCAAGAAAAGTTTGTTGACCCCCCCAACCGTGTTGGTCTGCCAATCAGTGCAGGTGCTGTCACAGTAGGGGGCCGGGCGCGCGGCCAGGAAGAAGCTGATGAGGTGGAGAGGGTGTGTGTGTGTGTGTGTGTGTGTGAGAGAGAGAGAGAGAGAGAGAGAGAGAGAGAGAGAGAGAAGAGAGAGAGGCAGAGATGAGTGTGAGCAATAGAGACAGAAAGACAGATAGCGGGGACAGAGGGAGTGATCTGATCAATCACGTGCTGTCAGCGAGAGCTCTCCTGGGATCTTCCCAGCTGCCGGCTCGATGCTGGGGAGCCGGGGGGCTCCTGAAGACGTGGATGTTGGTCTGTTGACACAACCCTGCTCCCTCTCCACAAACACTGCAGGGGTCTCTCTGGGGAAAGGCGTACAGCGTACAGACACTTGTTCTCTGTGTGACAGGAACACACGGACAGGCACACACCTGCTCTCTCTCTCTCTCTCTCTCTCTCTCTCTCTCTCTCTCTCTCTCTCTCTCTCTCTCACACACACACACACACACACACACACACAAACCTGCCCCCGACACTCACAAAGATGCAGCAAGGTGGCCTAGGAAAGCAAGGAAGGGCGCAGACAACTGCCAACGACGCCTTCAGCGTGCCAAGGACGGGGTCTGCATAATCACAATGCTCTAACCCACAGCCCTGGACGGACACTCTCTGCATTCCCTCTCTCTGTCTCTCTCTGGCTTCAAACAAGGGTTCAGAAGTTAATTATCCCCATCTGTTAGATTAAACTTTCCATTTAACACTTTCAAAGGAGAAACCTGAGGGAAGGCTCAGTTGGCGGGGAGCCAAACCAGGACAGTTCTTCGTGGCCTCGCTCGGAATGTTTTCATTGTGTTTTTAAAGTACAAGAACTGTGTCTACCATTTGTTCATGCCTTTGATGAACATTCAAGTCTCATTGAATGTTGAAGCCTCATTAAAGTCATTTCCATAAGACAATAATAAGAGAGTTAAGATGGTATTGGTATGCTGACTTCCCCAACATATGCGGTGTACACAGAAATGTGGACAAAGACAATTGGGTGTTTCAGTATCCGGCTAGAGACTGTTTGCTAGCTTAGCAAAGCAAAGTGAATGTCTGCTAGCTTTCCCTAGTGAAGTGAATGTGGTTGTACAGAGCTGGTAGCTAGCCTTGACAGGTGATGGTTTGCTTAGCTAGATAAATGTACTTGCTAGCTTGCCTTAGTAGGCTAAGTTAATGTGTTTACACAGAGCTGCTAGCTAGCCTCAGTAGGATTGTGTTGTACAACAGTTCAGCTTTAGCGATGTTGGTGTATGTGTGTGAGTGAGTGAGTGTGTGTGTGTGTAGGGGGAGGGTGGGGGGGCGTTGCAGAAGAAAGTGAAATTGCCTATTTCCGAACCACAACATGAGTCCAATTTTCCAGCGCATTAAGTGATTTAATTGAGCTAATTCGACTGTCCATTAGGAGCTCAACAGCAAGCGTTCAGATGGGCCTCATGAGGGAGGGGGATGAGAGATGGTCAGAAAGAGAAAAAAAGGGGGGGGGGGGTGAATGATGGTCAGAGACTGAGGGCTATTGAGAGCTGGAGAAATATTGAAAGGGGTGCATTCACATTGCTACATAACCTATGCTACCTTTGTCAACTATTAGCATCCGATGGTTTGCATGTTCTATTTGACATCAAGCCGATGAAAACGTGGTCATGGCTTTATAAGCCATTACTAAAGGGAATTCGATTAACTAACTAAAGTTCGGGAGGAAGATAGCGCACCAAGACTCCTCCTCTACTCCAATCAAGCAACTCGCAAAAGCACAGAAGAATGCGCACCAATCAACTTCAGACGCATCAGCCTAGCGAAAGCACGGAAGAATGCGACCAAACTCCCTGTATCAATTACGAAGTTTGTATAAAGTGTCTTCCGTCGCTCTGATCCTTGTGCTAGCATGTTTTTGTCGCCCTCCCTCCCCTTTCTCTGCTTTTCCCTGTCATCTATCCAGGTTCCCCGGGGGATCCGATCAAGCGGCTGCTCGGCCGTGACCCAGAAGGACTCTCCGCCACACCCCGAGTCCATACCCGGAACCCAGGCCCGACTCTGCTACCGGCCTCCATCAGCACCAAGCCCGGCTCTGCTACCAGCCTACACCAACCACTCAAGGCTCGGCTCTGCTACCAGCCTCAGGCTCGGCTCTGCTACCAGCCTGCGACACCCTGCATTAGGCTTGGCTCTGCTACCAGCCTGTCCCACAATGCATCCCACAATGCTGTTTTTGACGATGTTCAACGCCTCTTTGGCTCCTCCCCCCCCAGGGCACCCTGGGCGTGGAGCCAGACAGAACCCGACATTAGGGCTGGTCCAGGTAGCCGTAGCGTCACACCGCATCGATATGCTCTGCTTTGAAAACGCTGCACGTAGGCTCACCACACCCCTCCTCCCTCCACCTCCACCTTTCCAGGAAACAGAGGCCTTCTACAAGTGGCCCCTCAGGTCTTGTTTTGAAGTAAACAAACACACACAAACACACACACACACCTTGAGGATGGAGTGGATGCTTCTGATATACTCGGTGCTTCATTTAATCTAAGAATTAAAGACAGACTTTGTTTTTAGTGGAGAGCTCGTCTAGCAAAGTATATTTCCCATTGTCGTACTATCTCCTCTACACAAACCATCCTGACATCTTCCTTCTGTGAACCCGAGGGCTGGCGTGCAGTATGAGAGCTTTTCCTGTGTATAATACGTGACAGGTGTTTCTCTTTGGGACAGCTATCGCCATAACGCCTCATTACCGTGGAAAGCTTTCAGTTGGTGGGAACGCTGTTCTCACATCATCCCCGGAGGGAATGCTAGGCGTGCGTCCGTCTAATACGAGCGGCAGGGAGACACACCCGGGCGAGTCCCCACAGGAAGCTGTCAGCTAGCATAAGAACACGGCGTCCTTCGGGCCTGCGGCGGCTCTTCAGGCTTCGCGAGCAGGATTTGTACCTGGAAGCATGCAAATAGCGGTGCTCTGATCGACGAAACGTAACACCTCATCCGACGATTTAACGTAGCCACAATTGATTTACTTTGCGATGACGTCCGTCGAACGTGGACTGCAGAAGTGTGGTGAGTTTGGTCAATGGGCTCTGATGAGCCTATGAAGGCTCTCCCTCCAGCTCTCAATGCCACGCTCCCTGCCTCCAGCTCTCAGCCCTCCCCGATATGGATTCATGCGAAAGCACTCCTCTTGGGTAAACACATTTAGCCGCTGAATGAAAGGTTGCTCTAACTCACAATGGAACAGCTGGGGTGTAGCCATGCCCGGTGTAACCATGAGCGAACAGGACAGGGAGGGAGGGAGGAGGGGGGGGGGGAGGGAGGGGGGGGGGGGGTGGAGGGAGGGAGGGAAGAGAGAGGGCGCGGGAAAGAAATGAGAGCGACAAAGAGATGGCGCGGAAGCAGTTGAGGGAAGGGTAGCAGAGAGGGAGGGGACGGATGGATGAGAAGGGGGGGACATCAGGGCGGTTCGAACGGTTGAGAATGGAGGGGAGGATGATCGGTCCGGCTGATTGGCTGTTTGTCTAGGTGTCTGCTGCACAGGCAGAACACTCAACAGTGGTAGACGGTGGGATGAGTAACATCATTAAGTGCCCCCCCGCCCCCCCGCCCCCCCCCCGCCAAACTTCCCCTTCAATAGCCGTGGGCACTCACAGGCCGAGGACAAAGCGTGACAAACACTTACTGCCGCCGAAAAGCACCTTTAATAAAAACCACTGCCACCGATCCAGCTCTTTTCATTATCACACGAAATATGTATGTGCGTGTCTGTCTGTGTGTGTACGTGTGTGTGTGTGTGCGGTCTAGCCAGGGGGTTCAAATTAACCTTTAGGTGTTTTCCGTCTGCGATAGCATTAACACTTGGAGGATTGCCTGATTTATGTGCACTGAGAGAATGAGAAGGAGGGGGGGGGGGAAAGAGTGATTGCTTCCTCCAAACCTTTTTTCCTGGGCCTTTATGAAAAAAGAATGCTCCGCAGGGTAACTTATACTGATGACTCGGAGCTTTGACACGTTCCTTGCCGGCCACCCTCCAGAACTCGGGACACATTTACGGGACAAACTAAACGAGCCTTGTCACCTTAAACTGGGTCGTGGCCCCCTCCGCCGCGGAGCGTGAGCGATGAGCTGTTCGTCCGGGGGCGGAACTTTTGTCAGAGCGGTGCTTGTTTTGCGGGGGGGGGGGGGGGGGGGGGGGGGGGGGCACTTACCTGGGGGGACCCGTCAGAGCCCTGCTCCCTGGTCTTCCTGGCCAGCCTCTTCTTCTTCTTGTGCAGGGGCTTGGTCTCCAGGATCATCTCCTCAAGCTCGAACGTGGGGGTCGCAGTTGAGTCTCCGCCTCTGCAACACAGACAGGAAGTGAGGATCGGGCCCTGCAACACAGACAGGAAGTGAGGATCGGGTTCTGCAACACAGACAGGAAGTGAGGATCGGGCTCTGCGACACAGACGGGATGTGAGGGTCGGGCTATCGACGGACGGAGAGACCATGTCGATTCTCTATCGCTCCGCCCGGGTTGGACCCATCCCTGTCTGTTACGGGGATGAAACGTGATAAACGCCCTACTGACATCATTCCTCTTTCACTTCTCACTGGTCTGTGAAGCACTGATATGAAGTGGTACTGGTTCAGTTTCATGTTTAACTAACCCGTGGTAAGGTCGGGCGTTGTGATTACAGGTTTAGGGGGACACAGGCCGGCCTTGCATCTGTCCCCTTGAGTCAGCCTCACACACAAGGCCGTTCAGGTTGTCCGCTCCGTGACATCCCATAATAACTCAACCCACTACCTCCGGGCAACGGACGACTGGCTCAGTCACCATGCCGACTGAGCAGCCGTCCCCCGTCCCCCCGTCCCCTCCACACCCACCCAGCGTGGAGGCTGTTGACATCACTTCCTGCAGGTCTCCCATTTACCTGCCGGCTAATTGATTCACACCACGGGGGAAGAGCAAGCAGACAGGACCTCCCTCTGTGCTTACGGGAGTGTTTGTGTGTGTGTCTGTGTGTGTGTCTGTGTGTGTGTCTGTGTGTTTGTGTGTCTGTGTGTGTGTGTGTGGGGACTCATTAAACCAGCAGGGGGCTGTCTAGGCAGATCGCATAGAACTAAAGTAAGTACTATTGAATTCTATTTTATTCTTTACTATTCTATTACAAGAATAATTTTCAGGGATAAATTATTATTTTGGAATTGTGTTCCTTTGTATTCTATCGTAAGGCAGAGCTGATC